>NW_025932252.1:1794-54373 GCF_000764305.2 Hyalella azteca | reverse complement strand
CAGGTTGGCGGTCAGAGACTTGTCAGGTTGGCGGTCAGAGACTTGTCAGGTTGGCGGTCAGAGACTTGTCAGGTTGGCGGTCAGAGACTTGTCAGGTTGGCGGTCAGAGACTTGTCTGGTTGGCGGTCAGAGACTTGTCAGGTTGGCGGTCAGAGACTTGTCAGGTTGGCGGTCAGAGACTTGTCAGGTTAGTGGTCTGAGACTTGGCAGATTGGCGGTCAGAGACTTGGTAGGTTAGTGGTCTGAGACTTGGCAGATTGGCGGTCAGAGACTTGGTAGGTTAGCTGTCAAATACTTGACAGGTAAGCGGCCAGAAACTCGGCAGGTTAGGCGTCAGAGACTTGGCAGCTTAGCTGTCAGAGACTTGGCAGGTTAGCTGCCAGAGACTTAACAGGCTAGCGGTAAGGCCGGCAGATTAGCGGTCAGAGACCCGACAAGTTATTGGTCAGAAGCCTGCAGATTATTTGTCGGAGACTTGGCAGTAAGCGGCCAGAATTGTGCAGATTAGCTGCCAGAGACTTGTCAGATAAGCGGTCAGAGACGTGACAGGTTAGCGGCCAGATGGTAGCAGCCATAATGATATTCATGAACAGATTAAGAGCGAGTGGCATAACGGCTCTGTTCCATGCAAGTGCGTCTGAGTAAGCACGGATCAAGAAATGTTTGGAAAAAGTGAAAGTCGAAGAAGACAGTTATCAGCTCGGCGAAATTTTTTCGCGACTCGAAAGAATATATACTCGGTAAAGAAACTGCATAAATAATAAATATTTATAAACGTAATATTATACAATAATAGGCAAATAATAAGCGAAATAAACAAACATAAATAACTTTCGACGCTCATTGAGACATTATACGTATGTACTAGAACGAAAGCTAATAAAGACAGCATGTTATATCTAATCTGATTAATTTTCGTTAATTTCACCTCAGCCAGAGCCTAATGATAGTAACACTTGAGATTCTATATAAAGTCTACATGGCAACTTAATATGAACTTAAAATAACAATTATTCCTTGCTAATTCCTATCCCAAATTTATTATGGTGTTAGATCAACTAACGCCAGAAACTCTACATTGAAGAAAAAAGCTCTAAAAATAAAAGAGTTACTTCTAGTCTTTACTCTTAAAAGAGTCTTCATGTCATGGGAAACCTTCGTGCATTGGAATTTTTTAGATGTGGGTTTACTGATGACAAATGCGCATTAGTTATAGTTTATATCTTATAGTTTATTATAGTTATAGTATAGTTCATATCTTATAGTTTCCATATATAGATATCTCCAATATAATATAAGGTTGTGAGCAGGTTATTAAGCCAACCCATTATAGAAGTAAACAGACTCCCAATATTCTAGACCTGGTGCTTACTAGTGACGAATCAATGCTAGATGAGCTTCGTCACAAGGCTCCGTTGGGCAAAAGCCATTACCAATTATTATTTTTCAGACTTAAGTACTGTACAGAGAAGACGCCTCGAAAGCGTGAGCGTTTGAATTTTGCGAAAGACGACTATGATAAACTCCGTGAAGCAGTGAATGCAGTGAATATTTCGAACTGTATTAAGGACATGAATGTGGCTGAGTCATGGTCACTTCTCAAGGACACGGTTATGTCTGCAGTTGATGCGTGTGTACCTAAAATTAGTCTTGGTGGAGCCAAAAAAACTCAGTGAATGAACAGTACAGTTCTAGCTAAGCTGAAAACAAAAAAGGAAGCCTACCAGCGTTATTTACAGACTCGTAGCGATGCTGACTGTAACCTATACGCAAGAGCACGAAATCAAGCTAAAGAAAGCTGTCGCACCGCAGTAAAAGTTTTTCAGTAGCGTATTCACTGAAGAGGACTTGAACAGTATTCCAGCTATTGAGGAGCGCCAAGTTAACAAGTTTTGAAATACAAGAAGAGGTTCTCGAGCGCCTTATCGCTGTAAATCCAAACAAGTCATGTTTTTTCCACCCCAGACTACTCAAAGAGTTAGTAACTGTCCTAGCCGGCCCTTTGACGTCATTTTTCCGAAAAACCTTGAACGAAGGAATCTTGCCGGCTGATTGGAAAGAAGCTCAAGTGACACCATTGTTCAAAAAAGGTGACAAAAGCTGCCCGGGCAACTATCGCCCTGTCAGTTTGACAAGTGTCGTTTGCAAGGTAATGGAATTTATTGTGAGGGATCGATTGATAGATCATTTGACTGCTAATAATCTCCTATCAGACTGTCAACATGGCTTTATTGCCGGGAGATCCTGCACCACTAACCTCTTATCTACTCTGAACGAATGGACCCGCCTGCTGGACGAAAGGGAGCCAGTAAATGTAGTGTACCTCGATTTTGCTAAGGCATTTGACAGTGTCCCACATGAGCGGCTGTTGCGTAAATTGAAGTCTTTGGGAATTGAGAGTAATGTACTCAAATGGATCAGAGATTTTCTAGTAGGGAGGCGACAACGTGTCAGTATTAATGGGTCCGTATCAGACTGGGCTTCAGTGCGCAGCGGCGTGCCACAAGGAAGCGTTCTAGGACCTATTCTATTCGTTGCGTTTATAAACGATCTGCCAGAAGCTGTGTCTAGCGTTTGCTCGATGTTTACTGACGACACAAAAATTTATAATACAGTGAAGAATACGTCGCAAAAGTACAGATGCAAGGCGATCTTGACAGGCTGGTTGACTGGGCTGATAAGTGGCAGCTGCGTTTTAACCCTAACAAATGTAAAGTTATCCACCTTGGCAAGAATAATGAACAGCAAGATTACAGTATGAGGAGACATGGTTGCAACGACAGAGTGCTGATTTCGAAGTCGACAATTGAAAAAGATTTAGGAGTTAATATCGACAACGAGTTGAAATTTTCTAAGCATATTGAAGGTCAAGTTAATAAAGCCAATAAACGACTTGGACTGATCAGACGCTCTTTCGAGTTCCTAGATGCAGATGCTATGAAGCAGTTGTTTGTTACTGTCATGCGCCTGAACCTTGAGTTTGGAAACGACGTGCGGTCACCGAAATTTGAAAAGGACAAAAATTTAGTAGAGAGTGTTCAAAGACGCGGAACAAGGATAGTTCCGGGCTTGAAATGCAAGTCCTATGAGGAAAGATTAAAGATTATGAAGCTTTCAAACCTCAGTTATCGACGTCTGCGTGAGGACCTCATTGAAGCATGCAAGTATACTCATTGCTTATACAAGGTCCCAGAAGGATTACTAGAATTTGAAACAAGAACCAACAGCAGGAGCCACTGCTATAAACTAAAAAACAGCGTTGGAATACATCCATGCGACAACATTTCTTCTCGCTTCGAGTCACCGACATGTTGGAACAGCCTCCCTCATAGAATCTTTGAGGCTCAGAGTATGAACATCTTCAAAAACAGACTAGACGAAGCTATGCGGGAGCATATGTTCAGTCTTAAAATGCCTAGTAAATTACGTACCAGGCAATAAGTCCAGCAGCTATCTCAATCAATCGTCAGTTATGGAAAGATCGGGTTCCCAAGGCCGGATCCCTTGTGAATCAAGTCACGAAAAGTTCAAGAATCGGCAACAGGCCATGGGCCTATTTTTTCAATGCCGACACTTCTATTCTATTCTATAGAAGATAGGGTTCCTATTTTAATCTCGTTTTTTGCAACTTTTCAACTAAATTTATATTGACTAATAGCAAAATCAAATTTCAAATTTTAACCCGATTTTTTCTTTTTCGTCTAATTCTTACCCATTCTCTCACTAAGATTGTCTTTTCAGGCTCTTGTAATAACCCGACACGATGAGTATCGTGGAGGTGCGCCCAAACAGTCCCTACATATTTGCGGCTTTAAGCACACGCTCAAAATTTGCTACATGCATTTAGAATTTGTTTAATTTCAAGTTCAGAGATAAGGTTGTCAAAGAAAATTTTATCCTATTTTAACCCCATTTTGAACAAACCTTATTAATGAACTAGTAAACTGAAGGTTTTGCCATGCTCAAAGTTGAGTTGTCGAAAGGTAATATGTGCAAATAATATTATGTACTTGGAAACTTCATTTTCGAACTTTCGACCGAAATTCTAATTCGTCACGCTGAGAAGAACTATAAGAAAATTTATAATGAGAATTACTTGTTGGTTTTCAACAAAACCTGCATTAGTAACGTTCTTTGAAGAACTAAATGCGAAAAGAATTAATTGGAAACCCTTATACATTTGTTAGCAGCTTGTTTCCACTCGACATATTTCTGAAATAAGAAATTTCACGATTGTTTGATTTTCAAATTAATGTATCTTGAGTATCTTAAGAGTATCTTAATAATCTCTATGTATCTTTATTATCTGCCAGGTGACGATGTTGAGCGACGCGAGCTGGCTGGAGCGCCACCCGAACGTGACTTACGTGGATCATGGGGCGAACCTCTCGTCGCCCTCAGACTGGCCGATGTTTGAATGCGTTTCCAAGCCGCACAAATTCCTGTCGTTCATGATATCCGTGTGCGGGGAGATGGCAATGAAGTTGTTCGATGATCCCGTCGTCATGAATCTTTACGAACGCAGGAAGGAATTTGATTTTGTCGTGTTTGACTTTTCAGCTTTCATAGTAAGTAAACTTTCTTGCAGAATAATATTTTTCTTTTGGATTTCTTGGATTGTTTCTAATATTTATAAATTTATACAATTATGTCATGTATCAAAAATTGTAGTTTAAATACTATCGCATGTTCGCAACTTTGCTTTATTTCTTAAATATGTTTCTATTTTTTTAATGGTGCTCTCTTGCCAACTAATAATGCTATACCTTTATTTTTACGATGGAGATACGAATAAACAAAATATTTTAGCCTGATACCTGTAATCGGGTCACTCTTCAATTATTTGTGTTCTAGCAAATCATTTTATCCAACGTGAAATTCAAAACCTAAAAATTATTTATATAAGCATTTGAATGACAGGTAATGTATCCATTTGGACATGAAATGACGTTTGCCATCCTTTCGTCGTGGACGACGACTAATGTTCAGAGCACCAATTTCGGCAACCTTCTAAATCCTGCCTTCGTATCGAGCACCATTTCGGAATATCCTCAGCCATATTCTACGTGGGATCGCTTTAAGAACTTCTTCGAAACCATATTTTTTTCAATGATATTTCGCTATGCTATACCATTGGCCTCAGAAAATTTGGTAAGGATGTGAAAATGTGGCTGAGTTGGTAAGGATGTTGGTAAGGATTTGCTATGCACAAATAAGTTGCTATAAGTTGGTAAGGATTTGCTATGAACAAATTTGCATAGAAAATTTGCATAGCAAATTTGTGCCTCTCAAATATCGTTTGTTAGGACACAATGGGAGCAAGGGCTAGGTGATTAACTGAGATACCGCGCGATGATGAAGGCGAGAATTGTTTAATGTATTGAAATGCGATTAAGACATTTAACGTATTAATTATTTGTTGGAGGTTTTATCAAATAACAATAAAACCGAATATCAAATAACGAAATAAATCTAGCTTTTTACGTAAAACTCAGTCCTGATATAGACTTAGCATCATTTTTTACTGATGGTGGTAGCTATCACTGCTCAAGACTGCTGATGATATTCGACCGTCATTTTGAATCAGATGTCAATCAGATATCAATTTGATAATATTCCATGTATAATCATTTGTTCTCGTCATGTATTCGTAAAATATATTCATATAATATGTTTCTTTTACTTATGGGTCATGAAAATTTATCAGTTTTGATCATATTTACCTCACAGATACATAGTCGTTTCCCTTACCTGCCTTCTTTGGCGGAAGTGGAGCGAAACGCAAGCCTACATTTCATTCTTACGGACGCAGCGCTCGACGGTGCCATACCACTGCTGCCACTCCAGATTCCATTGGGGGCCATTGCGCTCCTGCCCTCGAAGCCACTACCGCTGGTGTTTACATCTTGAATTATCGATTGTAAAAACAAATACACGGCGCAGAAATTTTGAAATTGAAAAATTGAATACTCATTACTGTGTATTCATTAGATAAATAAAATAAAATTTGATATTTGATCTATCGCAGGAATTGGAAGACTTCATTTCTGGAGATACGCCAGTGGTCTATATGAGCTTGGGGTCCCTGTTTGGCAGGAGCGACCTCATCCCTTATGAATTAAAAAATATATTTTATTCAGTCTTCGCAAGGCTGCCTTACAAAATTATCATGAAATTCGAAGAACAGCCTGCAACTGAAGTACCGAACCTTTTGATTAAGAAGTGGTTACCACAGGTGGACATTCTAGGTGAGTGAGTCGAGTTTGTCAAGTCAATTACAAACTCGACGTTGGACAATGTAATGGTTTGCGTTGAACAATATGAATAGTTACTGAAAATTATGAGAACATTGCTCAATATTCCCGTCACTGAGTAAATGAAGATGGCGTTTGGTGTGTAGTCATTAAGTCTCAGTTATCACTTCATCAGCTCACGGGAACGTGAAAGCCTTCATAAGCCATGGAGGACTTAACAGCGTCTATGAGGCCGTATTTCACGGCGTACCGATCGTAGGCCTGCCAATCAACGTCGATCATACAGGACGGATTGATCGACTCCACAACGACGGCCTGGGCATAAAACTCACATGGGATACTCTGACCGAAGACGCTTTATTTGACGCAATTGTGGAGGTCGTGAGCAACGCAAGGTTTGAAATTTTTTTGCGACATTTATCAAATACTCGTTAGAAATGCAAGATGATTCAAGCTACCAGTATCATGTAAAAATTCAAGTTAAACCGCCACTTGGCTCATGTTTGAATAATTGAAACTGAGTATGATCAGTTTTTATTATGATTACGATCTTTTTAGTAATTTCAATGTTTTTTTTCCGAGGATGTGAAAGGAAAAATCGAGTAAATCATACTAGTATTTCAAAAGTTGATAGGAGTTTTTTTTATACCAATTAAATAAAAAGTTTTCAATAAACTTGTTCTCCTTTAATTAAATCTGCTTATCGAAAGCTTATCGAAACCAGTGGCACTTCTCTACAATGCTACTGACTTTTTAAGACCACTTATTTCAGATCATCCTAATTTGAGTGCCAAGGGCCCTAACATTATCTTTAAACTAACCTAAATTCATTTAGAACTTTTGCCTTCCTTTGATAAATTTTTATTATTATTTTTTGTTATTCAGTTACCGCGAGAAAATGGAAGTGAAGTCGCGACAGTTCCAGGACCAGCGGGAGAGTCCGCTGGACCGGGCCATATACTGGACGGAGTACGTGGCGAGACATGCGGGGGCGCCGCACCTGCAGTCCCCCGCCAAGCACCTGGGATGGGTGCAGCTGCTGCACTTGGACCTCCTGGCGCTCCTGCTGGTGCTAGCGTACGTCATCTTCAAAATCTTTATGTGGATCTTTCGCAACTTGTGGCAAAAATGTGCGAAGCTTTGTAGGAGATTCGGTGGAAAACACAAGAAGCAGTAACTGAGCCTTGTCTTTGAAGTGCGATAACTCCAGTTTACATAATCAAAAGTGTGTTATTAAATAGTGATGAGTCACACTGTCGTTTGGAAGCTTGAGCATAATCTTTTAGAGAAATAGCGCAAAAAACCGTCGAGGAAAATCTTATTACTCGTCAATGATAGCCGTTTACACAAACGTTGTGCATAACAATTCGCTGCGCCAAAATTTCAGATGTATGAAAATTAAGGAAATATATATGATAACGCATCATACTACTAAACAAAGTAATTTAATTTGAGGGCTGAGCCACCTTTATTTATGATATTTAACTTTAATATTTTGCTTTAGGCTGATGAAATTATCTCGACAAGCTTCAAATGAGCATTCTGTGAAGAAAAAAAATTTCCCAAAATAGCTAAATCGATGCCCGCTTGCTTGTGAAATGTTACATTTGAAATAAATAATTAGACTGCATTGTATTACAGTCACTAACACGTCGACTTAAGAGCTGTCCGAGAGTAATTTGTGCATACAAATCCTCATGTGTTCACAAGCAGACCCAGTTAGCTATGAGTTCACGGTGTCACTGAGAGCTTGCCTTGACGCTGAGTCAGTTGATTAATCAGCAGATGTGTCACGAGGACAAGAACCCGGTGAACGGAGGTACGATGACTATAAAAGGGCTGGGAACCTTAGTAATGCCCCCCGCAGTAGTTGATAAGCGCTCTGCGATGAAGCTCGCGGTTGAGTTCTCCGACCTAACGGTCGACGCCGTAGCTTATACCTCTGTATCGTAACTATTGTATTACCACCCCGTATACAACATATGTTATCCAGACAGATGTGTCTTACTTGTCCTACACGACCTTAGTCACGTATCCCGATCCTCAGGCGCCGCTTAAGCTATGAACGCTGACTGAACGCCATTTTAACGAAACATGTGCACCGTATTATGATCATCGTATTTAAGGATTCATTGAGAGAAGTTCTATTTTTAATACGACTTTTGGTCTTCTTAACGCCTTCCCATACAAGCGTTAAGAAGACCACAGATGACACCCAATATTTGTTTGATTTAGATTGGCAATTGATATTTTTTTAAATGTATTCAAATTAATTCCAGTTCAATCTTTCTTGCATCATACGTTACAACTTTCTAAGGCATCTTCGTTTTCAACTTTCATAAATCCTAATCCATTTACTACATTTAGTGTTTGCATCGTACGTTATAACTTTCTAAGGACTCTTCGTTTTCATTTTTCATAAATTCTAATCTATTTACTACATTTAGTGGCAACTGATTAAACAATATTTTAAAATTTAGAAACCCGTTATTGCGTCAGGCTGTTTCCTCTGTTAGAATGAATGCTGATCAACTCGTCACATGGAATGAGTAATTTGGACCCTGATCTCTCCATGGATTGAGTTCTTATACTGGTTTGAATGCATATATTGGTCCTTCTGGCATCATATAAGAATGTACCTCATCATATAGAATGTGCGTCATGGCAATGTGAGTCATGCGTCCTGTCATGAACGTCGTGTCATGTGCGTCGAATAATGAGCACGTCATGTCATGATGTAAACTGTGTTTTCATCCAAACATGAGCGTCCGTTCGTTTTGACGTCATATCGACTGTTATACAATCATGATATCGCTAAATTAAACTGTTAAACACTTCATTATCGTTGATCATGAATCGTGAGTCAATACTGTCAATGGCAACACTCCAAATGACAACAACCACATCAATGGCAACACTCCAAATGATGTGGAGTGTTGATGGAGTGATGAACACTCCAATCTCAAGCGCCTTATCGCTGTAAATCCAAACAAGTCATGTGGACCAGACGGCTTCCACCCCAGATAACTCAAAGAGTTAGCAACTGTCCTAGCCGGCCTTCTGACGTCATTTTTTCGAAAAACTTTGAACGAAGGAATGTTGCCGGCTGACTGGAAAGAAGCCCAAGTGACACAATTGTTCAAAAAAGGTGACAAAAGCTGCCCGGGCAACTATCGCCCTGTCAGTTTGACAAGTGTCGTTTGCAAGGTAATGGAATCTGTTGTGAGGGATCGATTGATAGATCATTTGACTGCTAATAGTCTCCTATCAGACTGTCAACATGGCTTTATTGCCGGGAGATCCTGCACCACTAACCTCTTGTCGACTCTGAATGAATGGACCCATCTGCTGGACGAAAGGGAGCCAGTAGATGCAGTGTACCTCGATTTTTCCAAGGCATTTGACAGCGTCCCACATGAACGGCTGTTGCATAAATTGAAGTCTTTGGGAATTGAGAGTAATGTACTCAAATGGATCAGAGATTTTCTAGTAGGGAGGCGACAACGTGTCAGTATTAATGGGTCCGTTTCAGACTGGGCTTCAGTGCGCAGCGGCGTGCCACAAGGAAGCGTTCTCGGGCCTATTCTATTCGTTGCGTTTATAAACGATCTGCCAGAAGCTGTGTCTAGCGTTTGCTCGGTGTATGCTGACGACACAAAAATTTATAATACAGTGAAGAATACGTCGCAAAAAATACAGTTGCAAGGTGATCTTGACAGGCTGGTTGACTGGGCTGATAAGTGGCAGCTGCGTTTTAACGCTGACAAATGTAAAGTTATCCACCTTGGCAAGAATAATGAACAGCAAGATTACAGTATGAGAAGACACGGTTGCAACGACAGAGTGATGATGTCGAAGTCGACAACGGAAAAGGATTTAGGAGTTAATATCGACAATGAGTTGAAATTTTCTAAGCATATTGAAGGTCAAGTTAATAAAGCCAATCAACGACTTGGACTGATCAGACGCTCTTTCGAGTTCCTAGATTTAGAAACGATGAAGCAGTTGTTTGTTGCTGTCGTGCGCCCGAACCTGGAGTTTGGAAACGTCGTGTGGTCACCGAAATTTGAAAAGGACAAAAATTTAGTAGAGAGTGTTCAAAGACGCGCAACAAGGATAGTTCCGGGCTTGAAAGGCAAGTCCTATGAGGAAAGATTAAAGATTATGAAGCTTCCAAGCCTCCATTATCGACGTCTGCGTGGGGACCTCATTGAAGTATACAAATATACTCATGGCTTATACAAGGTCCCAGAAGGATTACTAGAATTTGAAACAAGAACCAACACCAGGGGCCACGGCTATAAACTAAAAAAACAGCGTTGGAACACATCCATGCGACAACATTTCTTCTCGCTTCGAGTCACCGACATGTGGAACAGCCTCCCTGATAGCATCGTTGAAGCTCCGAGTATGAACATCTTCAAAAACAGACTAGACGAAGCTATGCAGGAGCATATGTTCAGTCTTAAAATGCCTAGCAAATTACGGAGCAGGCAATAAGTCCAGCAGCTATCTCAATCAATCGTCAGTTATGGAAAGATCGGGTTCCAAAGGCCGGATCCCTTGTGAATCAAGTCACGAAAAGTTCAAGAATCGGCAACAGGCCATGGGCCTATTTCTTCAACGCCGACACTTCTATTCTATTCTATTCTATTCTATTCTATTCTATTCTATTCTATTCTATTCTATTCTATTCTATTCTATTCTATTCTATTCTATTCTATTCTATTCTATTCTATTCTATTCTATTCTATTCTATTCTATTCTATTCTATTCTATTCTATTCTATTCTATTCTATTCTATTCTATTCTATTCTATTCTATTCTATTCTATTCTATTCTATTCTATTCTATTCTATTCTATTCTATTCTATTCTATTCTATTCTATTCTATTCTATTCTATTCTATTCTATTCTATTCTATTCTATTCTATTCTATTCTATTCTATTCTATTCTATTCTATTCTATTCTATTCTATTC
The DNA here is from genome assembly GCF_000764305.2 of Hyalella azteca. Classification (NCBI taxonomy): domain Eukaryota; kingdom Metazoa; phylum Arthropoda; class Malacostraca; order Amphipoda; family Hyalellidae; genus Hyalella; species Hyalella azteca. The sequence continues at coordinate 43,138 of NW_025932252.1, read as the reverse complement.
TATTCTATTCTATTCTATTCTATTCTATTCTATTCTATTCTATTCTATTCTATTCTATTCTATTCTATTCTATTCTATTCTTTTCTATTCTATTCTATTCTATTCTATTCTATTCTATTCTATTCTATTCTATTCTATTCTATTCTTTTCTATTCTATTTTATTCTGTTCTATAAATTTTTACTTCAGATTTTGTCACATTCTAAGTAAGAAGTATCATTTCTGAGCATTCAAAAATTCAGATTGATATTTCATTTAAGAGCGGAGTTATAACGAATCAACTTAGTGATAGAATCCCATATAGGGCACCAGCCGAGCCTGCCTGAGGGTTCGTGGTTCTCAACCTGAGCCTTAAGGAAACGGCAGCTAATGACGGTAATTGGCAGAGGTGCTTAATGTCTTATTCAATAGCCTCAACAGTTACATCTTAGCTGATGTGAGAGAAAGCTTTGGCTTTAGAAAATGCAATGGAAATGCTCACAATTTCTCATTCATACAAAATACAATAACCGTCTGTAGCCGATGGCTAGATGTATAAAACTTGCCTGAAATACTTCTTTCCTGAAGAGTTTCTAAACCGTGACTATATGAGCAGGAAGTACGACTGGAAAAACGTTATTCATTGACTTATTTCTCCATTTATTCATGCTTATAATTTGAAAAATGAAGGAATTGAATGGAAAAATTGCAAGAAATTTCCACTTTGTGTACAAATGACACCCTGTCACATACGGCCCGAAGAAGCGAGGTAGATAAAAAAAAGTAAGCGTGAACGCAATAAATATTTCACAGTTATTCTAGGAGTAATAAACTTTACCTATCTTAAAAAGAATGAATTTGGTGGAGTTTTGCCAATTTTATTGCCGAATCGAGTTAATCTGGGACGTCACTCTCGATAATTTTTTCTACATATTTTTCTTATGTTTGTGAAGAAAATTTTGGCGATTTTGTTCACATGGCTGCTGACTTTTTTGTATCTATTATTTTTACTTTTGGTTGTTGTTACAAGTATATTGACCTCCAAACATCGTCAAGGCATCAATTACGCTTGCTGAATTTTCTGTTTGTCCATGGACGATAGCAGGCTTGTTAAATTAAGTGACCGTCTAATTCTCCATGGCTAATTATAAGTAACCGTTTTAGGTCAACTGCATTTATTCTAATACAAATCTTGGTCCCTAACTTAGAAACTGTTTGTATCAGACTCCTAGGCTCACCGCGCCGATAAAAAGATTAGCATTTGATGACATTACTCGGGTCATTTCGCAGGCCTTCAGTAGGTAGTAATTTGGCCTTTTCAGGCCACCATGCAGACAGGTTCGGTGTGTCACAGCAATTGCTGTGGTCACATCTGTCTAATATCGCTCAGCTGCCACTCAAGAATGAAATCAAAGGAACTTGATTGTAAGCTCAAAAATTTTTTTATATACACGTAGCACATTAATTTATTGTTCGATGGATTCGACGTATGTTAACTCATCCACATGACTAAAATCTTAGCCGACGGGGAATGTTTCCTTGCCTTTAATTTTATATTGATGCAACTGAAAGCAAAAGAAGTTCGTTGGATGCAACTGAAAGCATAAGAGAAAAAACGAGCGAAGAAACTGTTCGTCTTTTAGAATAAAGTCGTTTCACAGCCGCAGAGGTGATCAAATAAGCGGCAGAAGTGGATTCAAATAATGAAAAATTGCTAATATTCATTAGCCTTTGTACTGAATTCAGGAGTCTATAATACAAAATTTTAAATACTGAAGGGATGATTAATTGACACAAAATTTCGCGTGTGTCTCTCAAATCTCACCGCATGAACGTAGTAAATATGCTAAACATTATAAAATTGTATTTGAAGTTACAAGGAACATGTAACCGGGATATGAGGTCCGGGATGTCAGTTTGAGCTGGAATTAATGATTCTTATCTAGCAATTAGGTACGGGTAAGAAGTTCAGAAATCTATTCAATCATTGATTTAAATGACAAAGCAATGTATCTCAACATAATATGCAAATGTATAAAACAATGTATTATATTTTTATCTGGCAAATACGGATGAACGCTTTAAAAACCTATATAACAATTTATTTAAGTTATAACGCAATGCGTATCTCCATAGTACACGCAATTGCCTCCTTCAATGACACCATGGAAAAGACTAAATATATAAGAAAAGGCATGGAAATATTAAGAAATATTCAAAGACATGAAAATATTATAATGAAGAAGATAAAACAGTAATAGGAGTGTTTACTCGTACAAATAGGAGAACTAGAGGAGCTACGTGTACGCTTTGTATGCGTCTACGTTTGTGGTTGAAGTAAACTTAAAGGAACTCTACGGACCCAGTACGAAACTAAACACAATGAAGACACATTTGCATAAAATCAAGATAAATAATAGAAAAATCAAGATTTATCGCAGGTAAAAAAGTGGGTTAAATAGGAGGTTTACTCAGAGGAAAATTAGAGATAATTAAATTAGAATAATAATATAATTTAAAAAACAATGATAAACAATTACGTATATGGCAAAACTTTGCAGACGAAACTATTGTGAAGAAAGTTTTGCGCCTGCGATTACATTAGCTGCAATTTTATCGTCAGCTCATCATCTGAGTCAGCTCATCATCCAAGTCCGCTCATCGTCCAAGTCAGCTCATCATCTGAGTCAGCTCATCGTCCAAGTCAGCTCATCATCCAAGTCAGCTCATCGTCCAAGTCAGCTCATCATCCAAGTCAGCTCATCGTCCAAGTCAGCTCATCGTCCAAGTCAGCTCATGGTCAGCTCATGGTGCAGGTCAGCTCATGATCAGCTCATGGTGCAGGTCAGCTCATGGTGCAGGTCAGCTCATGGTGCAGGTCCTGTCATGGTCAGCTCATGATCAGCTCATGGTGCAGGTCAGCTCATGATCAGCTCATGGTGCAGGTCAGCTCATGATCAGCTCATAGTGCAGGTCAGCTCATGGTCAGCTCATAGTGCAGGTCAGCTCATGGTCAGCTCATGGTGCAGGTCAGCTCATGATCTGATCTGTGAATCATGATCATGATCTGAATGAATCTGATCGATTCATCAGAATCGATCTAATGTGGGGTCAGATCCAGGTTGCTAGTCGTTTTTTTTGTCGAAAATTCTAGCACATATAGGTACTACCGCCTCCCAGGAAAAAATTCGCAAATAATTGCCCTATTCTGCAATAAATTTCTCGGAAATTCTTCGATTAAAATCAACATTTCACGATGTCTTTGTGCGCCAGGTTAAAAAGAAAATTAAGCTGCAGACCAAAATATAAAACAGCAACATACATAACCATATGAATTTCTCGAAAAGCCAATATAAACGATTCAGTGAGTAACTGCAATACCAACAACTTCATTAAATAAACTGCACCTGTTAAATTTGCATAAACTGAGTCAAGAATCAGACTAAGCAATTCCATTAGACACTACTGACCTCTGATCATAAAAGTAATTTTTTCCGAGTGAATTTTTTAGATTGCTGCTGAAGCACCACGAAGCAAACTTCCAATTTCCAAATGCGAGTTAAAATATAATGAAAACTATCAAGAAATTACCAATATTTTGATTCCTCATAATAATAATAATATTCGCAGTTTTAGCGTTGCAGATTAGGCTATTAGACCTGTCGACGATTCTTAACATCACGGAATTTTTATAGCTTGCTGCGGGTCTCGAACACGATACTCACTGCACCCATCTCCACTATATTTAAGCGCCCAACAATCTCACTGATTTTGAGCAGAATTGTCGCAGGAAGCAGGGGTCAAACCAGCATCTCACTGCTCAAATCTTCGTACTCTAAACTGTAACCAATAGGTCACCCTACCCTTGCATGGTCGATGATGTTCTGACTTGAGATAAAATGTCTTTGGACAAGTTGTGGAAAATCAAAATAACGAAAACATTAGTGAATAATTATAATCATATGGCTCACGTATATAATCGTCAAGGTCAAGTTTTGTTATTTTTCGTGATCTTTAAAATAGAGCCCACCAACGAATGATTGCCTTCGACTTCGAACTATCATCCAATATTGTCTTTTAAAACGCATCTCGCATATGATAAGTAAGATGATGTATGGGTGCGTAAACAAAATTCAAAGTCGGATGCACGAGTGAATGAAATGCGAAACTGTATTTCTAGCTGGCTGGGAGTGAGATTAGTTCAAATATCAGCAGGTTTTATTTAATACATTTTTATAGAAAGTGATAGAATTAAAGTAGGCAAAATAAACTTATTAACGTTGACAAGATGCAGAAATTTTGTGAGACGAAATTTTCCAACAATAAAATGCAAGAACACGCTTAGAAATGTGTACGTACGGTATCACTAAATTTGCTCCTACGGTTCGCAAATTCATCGTTGGATACAAAACAAAATTAGGAGTAAATATTTCAAGACTTATTAACGAATAAATGAATACGATAGTTCAACTAAAAAATTATGCAACGCAGTAGTAAAGTTTATCAATAGTACATACGTTTAGAGCACAGACAATAAACGACTGAAGTGGGAGAAAGAAGCACGGCCATATGAGTCCGACCTGTCGAAAAAGACCCAGGAAATAATTATGGATTTTGTAACATATGGGCTCAACACTGTCTACTTTATATAGTATTATTCATTTCAATCACCTGATACAACAGGAAATAGCATGAAGTTTTAAGTTGGTTATGAGGCTCACTTGTCGGGCTGTGGGAGAATGTGATTTGAGTCTATAATACGAGGAAAGGGTGTAAGTTAATTAACATCAGAAATGAAAGAAAGTGTGTTTAAAAAGCGAGTCGTCTGCCCTCACATGGTCGTTGTTCTGTTTTTACAAACAAAACAATTTTGTGGGTGGACGCCACAAATTAACCTATGAAAACGTTTATTTGAAAGAAAACGTCAAATTGCACATGTAGATAGCACAAACAAGACGAGGCGTATAGTATCGGAACGAGAAAATGACAACAGACGTACACATTAGGAGAGCGTAAAATTGAGTAGGAACTTACGGAGATATATAACAATATATATAAACCTAAACGATTAAGAATACATGAATTTAAGAGAGCTTACGAATCAATATAAAGCAAAATGTGGGAAATTACAGATTTTCATACAAAAATTTGCACTGCTCAAGAAATGTGCAAGCCGCTATTACTTGACGTATGACGCTGACTCATATTTAGGCTGATCGAGGTGACATATCTGCGCCTCACTTTGACGCGTTATCCTGAAAATATCAATTAATTTGTAGCGGTAATATAATAAATCAACTCTAGGAGCTTAAAGCATATACAATATCATTCTACTTGCAATCGGAGTCTACAGTAAAATTTATTTCTTGAAAATTTAATAACAAGAAATACGCCAGTACATCGTCATTAATTTTCGCCTTAAAAATCAAATTCGTCGTACAGTTCTAAAAGGAAAATTGCGTAGGTCACCTCGAAATTCTCAAATAATTTAGTGCAATTAATAATTCAACGTTCGTGCAAAATAGAGCTTATTTTCACATTCGTATAATTTGGGTGCTCACTTCAAACCGCCTCACTCAATACTTTCAGGTATAGTCTTGTGGGGGGAGTATAAGAGTGGTTGACATTTCATAATAAACGGGGTTATTAGCAATGTATTAAATTCACTACGCATTCGAATTGTTCAAACAATAATGCTCTCATGTTATATGTTAATTTGCATAATATTCTTTGTTATATGCCGAAAATTGAGGATTATTGGCGGTATGCAGAAATGAAATAGATTTATTATGCGCTCATAAGATGGTGTTGCGAAAAGTGCTAGAATGGGGAGAACTTAGACGTATTAAAGAAGTAGCAAATATAAATATCCAATAAATTAAATGCGGTTACAACAATAAACACCAAACGCAATTAATTTTTACTAAAAATCTTAACTTCATAAAATTCATCCCATGGCGGCTAGTACAATATATTTGAACATATTTGAACGTGCTTGCGCAACCATAAAATATGGTCAATAAACGCTCAATATTATTGCGCTTACCAAACGCAAGAATATTAAGCTGCGACCAACCAGCCCAGGTCGCCAGTGGAACTGTATGCATCCTGCCGTGCACCACCAGACCGTCACTTTTAGCTCAACATCCTGGGTTAGGTTTCAGAAAGCATAGTTCTGTTCCAAACTCTATCGTCCGCCGGAGAGTGACTTCCGCAGCTTCGCTAAATTACGTAACTTTTAGCTCACAGAATCTGGGGTTAGGTTCCAGATAGCATAGTTCTGTTCCAAAATTTATCGTCGTACGACGCGTGGCCGTTCGACCGTGGGCTGATTCGACACACGGGACAGATACGGGCGGATCCAGCGCGCTCCGTCCGGGTGGTGTAAATTTTTTTCGCGTGTTGGCAGACGGGTCGCCTGCCGAAGACCACAACTGCCCTGGATGTAATGGACCATCATGATTCCTGCCTTCCGGAACGTAGCCTTCAACACTTCAAGCCGTCCGTATCTAGGCCGTGGGTCGAACCAGCCCTCGGTCGAAATGCCACTTGTCGAAGGACGATAAATTTTGGAACAGAACTATGCTATCTGGAACCTAACCCCAGATGCGGTGAACGTAAAATTACGTAATTTAACGATGCCCGAAAGTCAGATTCGATCCGCGGCCTGGTGGTGCACAGCTGGTGGTGGTCGAGGCCGGAGGAGGACAAAGCCGAGTGGTGCACGGCTGATTGGTGGATATCCGGAGAGATCCAATGCGTTCGATTCAGGGCTTATTGGTGCACAAAATTGGTGGTGCACGGCTGCGCTCCCTTGGCAGACGACGCTGGGCCATACGACGCCAGGCTTATTTTCCTGTGGGCTGATTGATCTAATTCAATGGATGTGATCTGCCTGGTGGCGTGCGGCTGATAACCTTACAGTCAAGATGTGTTGTTGGCTACGTTCTTCAGGGAAGGGATCATGAAATTCCATTCGAAGCACGGCAGTGGTGGTCTCCAACAGGCGTCCCGGTCAAAATTATATAGTTCAATCATGGTTACGATAACAGTCATTGTTGTCTCCAGCAAATATTTATACAGGTCCACCGCATAGACCAACACTCCACAATGTGCTACCAAATGAGTCAAGCATTGTTAGGAAATTCAAATTTAGTATTTTTGTTTTAAGTTTAGAAATGCGGAAGTTAGATTTGTAGGTTTTTGTCCGTCCTTGTCAGTACCGCATTTGGGGTGGATAGCTAGGGTGCGCAGGCTGACAGCGCAGCCGTAGACCAGCAAATTAACGCTCAGTCGCTCAAATCAGCCCTGGAGCCAACATCAACCATCTAAATGCTATAGATATTGTCATCCTGGCACCTAAGCAGCTGTAGTCAATTGACCTATCTCACCACACGAACTTTAAACCAACACTACTCCAGCTGCCAGCACACAAGCTGCTACTCCAAATAGTTAACGGTCAAGACCGTGTTGTTTTCCAATGCTTTATACTTTATACTAGGCTAACCCATACCATCACACCCATCACTTCTTACACATGCTGTTATCCTAAGTGTCCGCTGACCACACTGCATTGCCGCAAATGTGAACCGTACCAAACGCCGGTAATGCGAAATGCGTCATCACCTTAGTGACCTTACAGTCCTTACTTCCTCCGCATTCCGCAAGACGTGAACGGCGGTGAACCCAGCGTCCAGCGACACTGTTTCCCTGCCTTACTATCCCCCAGCATCTTCTTCCCCCATAGTGACAAACTAGAGATCTTTTAGAATCAATTCATTTTTAATTTCCTCATTTACCCAAGATTTAAAACCAATTTCTTATGTATGATAATGCTGGTATCCAGGTCCCAGGATACTTTACTGGTCTACTTATAGGGTTCAAAAATGAACTTGAGGGAGAGTCTAAAAAACTCTCTGCTTTGCCACTATGTCTTCCCCCCACAAGCCACACTTACCCCGACTCCCCACCATTATCGCATGGCTAACTGGAGGCTTTTCTTGCAGACCTTTGATGCTCATCCGAATTAGGTTAGGTTAAGTTAGTTTACAACTCGTATAGATCCTCTTTTCATAGCATAATGCAGTCAACTTGTCAAGTAAGCAGAAACTAAGAAAAGCCGTCTGGCAGTCTGTGAAAAAAGGCAGGGAGACAGGGTAAGCGTGGAGGTAGAGTTATGCCGGGGGAAAACAGCTGCGACAAACGGACGGGCTGGAGTCAGTGGAGTGCTAGCTGTATATCAACAGTGGTATGGCGTAGGGAGTTGCTTACCAAAAATTGTGAGGAGGTTAGAGTTAGACGGCATGGCATAGAGCTGTTGGACAAATGGACGGTTTTAAATACGGCATAGAGACTAGAGGGATTGTATTGGTGGCTTGCTTCTCATTAGCTTGCTGGTTAATTTCCATGAAGGGGATTTGTACCTTAACTACTACCTTTGGCTTTTAACATATAATCCCTTAGTCTACTCTGCCCTTTAGCAGGCTTACGCACGGAGAGGAGGATGAAAAATATGCTGGTCTTGGGCAACACTGGCTTCTGCCTTCTGGCTGCCTGGCATGCATCCCAATAGCTAGAGCCTAGAGGTCATGGTTGAACTACTAGTTCAACGGTTCAACCATGGCTAGAGGTTAGGACTTAGGGGAGCACAGCCGTGGGTAACAAAATTGAAAATTGACTCATAAACAGGCACTGGGCCTAAGGCGCCTAACGCCAACCATCAGCATGCAATATCTACACATAGCCTCAGATCAATGAGCTGTGGGTAACTCCGGCTAACAGTAAATCCGCTGTGCACAACAGTGACAAGACTGACAACACAGGTCACAGCCACTGCTTCACAGCGCCGGAGCGCAACAGGCGACGCAGGTTACGTTAGGAGTAGCTGTTGCCGTAGGGCCTGCTGCGCTCCGGCCTGTGAATGAACTGCGCTGTTGTGGTGGGTACTTTGTGTCAAAAGCCATGAAGATGCCTGGCTGCGTGCCTGCATTACGCTAGGGAAGGTATATGAATCGCACTGTGGACTTTGGCTCTGCTGACCCGAGGTCAGCATAGCCCACGTCCACAGTGTGATTCATATACCTTCCCAAGCGTAACGCAGCCAGGCATCTTCACGGCTTTTGACACACAGTCTCATAGCGCCCACCACAACAGCGCCATTTAGTGATTATGATTGATATACTTTACTGGCCTACTTTATAGGCTAGCATCACCTTGTGGACAAGGGTTGGCTTCCTTGCTGGGACAGTCAGCACAGCAGCCACTGCCAGTTATATTTTTATCAATGCAGTGATACTTCCATATAGCAATGCTTTGCATTCAATGCTTTTTATTTTCTCATTCTGTAACAATTCAATTCATTCTTCTAGTAAAAACATAGGTTATCCCATTCCCAGGAACCATGTGATGTTATTTGGCTGCAAATAACGCATAAAACATTTACCTGTTATCTAGCATGATGGTATGCTGCTATTAATGCTGGCAAAAAAATCTCAAAAATTTTGTTCTTCAAAACACATCACCTACTCACCACTGTGCAGAGAGTGGATGAATATTGCAAGATCTTTGGCAACGCTTCAGTAGCAAAATTTATGCCTTCAGAAGATCTTGCTGACACATTTAGATTGAAATTCTTGCATTTAATATATTTGTCAGTCTTCGGCCAACTATTTGAAAAAAAGTAAGGTTTCCGATATGTTGGATGGATCAGGATGCAGTGAAGCTTGTCCGGAAATCAGTTGCAATGAGCTCCCGCCAAAAAAATGTAAACATCAAGCTTACGATTACGTAGTTGTGGTCACTCACATTAGAGCGGTCAGACTTCATTATTACATGTTCAGTTGACACTTGCTGTACAATCAGACTGTTTTTAGGGTAAAATTAGTTATTTGGTGTAACATGTGCATGCAACCTTGTAAATAAGTTCGTGGCTTGCAAATAGTTTTTCATTACTCAGTGTAAATGGCTTTTCATTAAAAATTACCCGGCGACACATCTTAAAATTACCCGGCGACGCTTAGGGCTTAAAAACCCATATATTGGCGACGCTGCATCCACCCTCTGCGCCCTGGCCTACTCACATGCCAAATAGTTATGAACACCAAACCACAATTCATACACTAAATTTTATTCCTGATTGGAAAACAATTGAAATCAGCCTCCGCTTTTAAAATCAGATTGTGTAAACCCGTAAAACATCTTCATCCACTAGGACTAAATTCAAGGTGTTCAATGTTTTTTCCAGTAACTTTACCACAAATCAATTCACATGAAATGATGAACATTCCCTAATGTTCATGATCTCAGCTTGTACGCAATTAATGTGCAAGTGTATAAATGCAAATCACTAACGATGATTGGTTATTATTTTAGATTTCATACTCAAGCGGAGAACCTATGTGAAAATAAAGTGGACAAAAATTCTGACCTCTCTCCCACGCGCATAATGTCAATAAATCACTTCCATTTCAATTAGCTCTTCATTGCTTTTGATTTGACAAATTTATGCTTTTCAATTGTGCTCAAAATTTGCAGTGAGCTTGCTAGAGAGAATTAAAGTGAAAAAAAAATGATTAAAACACTTGTGCTATCTTATGTCAATAAATTGTCTTTTTTCACATGAACCTCTAAATATAAAATCTACTGTCTGAAAAACATTTTTAGTTATACTTTTTTAACTGGTTCTGCACTTACTTAAAGAATGCTTTGTTTGGGCAGCCTATACCTACTTACAGGGTTGTGTGATTGCTGCTGTCTATTGACTTTGACATCAATGCACATGTGATTCCTCATGCCTACAAAGCACCATGTCAGGTTCTCCACAATCGTCGGTTAGTAGCTCTAATATAATATCAAATCTTCTTTGCGGGCATACAATTAAACAAGGAAAAACTTATGATTGTTAGTTCCACCTATTGCGACAAATAAAATAACATACTTATTGATGAGCTTTTCAAAATTTGATATGTTGGAGTACAAAACTCAATTGAAAAATTCATCACTTTAATCTGTGAATTTTGTGTGGAACCAAATAACTGCTATAATATGCAATAGCATCAAGTTAATGATGTTCTTCAGAGTGATTTTTTATTCTAGAAATTATTAAATGTTGAAAGAGCATGAATTTTTTTATGCCTGTGCTGATAATTAAAATCGATACTAATAATTTTTGTTAAATGAACAGGTAGTGGCAGATGCATAATCACATTGCCTCCATGCACTGGGAATAGGTGCTATAATGTGGTGCCATTTTGTGCAGAGATTTGAAGTTCCCATCAAACATCTGATCCTTAAATCCAATAATCTTACAGATTAACAACTGCGAGAGTGTTCTGAATAAGATCAGCAACCTGTACTGTAACCGACTCCTGAGTGATGTCATTCTGAAAGTTGGACTGCAGGAATACCCAGCTCACCGGCTCATACTCTGTGCTTCATCAGCTGTTTTCCAGGTAATAATAATTTCCCAATTTTTTCCATCTAACCCTAGTTTCCTGTTGGTTTATAGCAGCTGAATTTTCCTGGTCAATTATTTGATACTATTTTTCATACATTGTAACCTAGATTTCTATTTATTTTCAAGGTTATGTTACTCAAACCTGAGTGGTCCGAGAGCTGTGAACAAGTCGTGGTTCTGCATGAAGCTGAAGAGTGTGAACAGCAGTTTGGAACGTTTCTGCAGTACCTCTACACTGGGCGTGTTGTGCTGACTGATGCAACAGTTCTCCCAATACTTGCTCTTGCTGATAAATATAATGTTCAGGTATATATCACATGCATTGCTATGATCAAATGATTCAAATCTTTGAAAAACTCTTGAAAAGCTCAGTAGCTTGTTGAAAATTGTATAAATGTCTAAGCATCTAAATTATTCTGAAATTGTTCATCAAATTTATGTGTTTCTTGTTTTGCGTAGTTAGTTCTAATATTTTCATTAGCTCAAAATAAAGTCTTCTTGTGATTTCATGTAATTTATAAAATGTCTTCCAAGCAAGCAATTAGAGACTAAAACAAACAAGTCAAGGCTTATTTTAAGTCTGCTATTTATTTTAGCTGTGTAAAATCAAAACTTCTTTGAAACTATGAGGTGCTGCCTGTCTACAGTCCCTGACATCACTGACATGTGTGCAGGACTTGCGTGTTGTATGTGGGTCGTACATGAAGCAACATGTGGTATCAGCTGCTGAGCACAATTTTCTGCTCTCGTGGCTGCAGTACTGCTTGGCGTCACAGCACACTGCTGCAGCTACAGCTTGTCTCAATCATTTCAAGTGGAACTTTGAGCAGGTATATATTAAATTTTAACTTGTATACAAGGTCGCACTATATCCAGAGAGTGAGTAAAATTCTCATTGTACATTATTTTTTCATTGGCAAAGGGTTGTGATACAGCTTGAAAATACAGAATGAATTGAGATGAATAGGAAGTTTGTTTATGAATTATTTTTTCAATCATTTGTAGACAAATAATTTCTGTGCTAAACTACCAGCTTGTTTTAACTACCGTAAAATGGGGTAACTTAGACCGGCGGGGTAACTTAGACCACTTTTCGTTTTTTTAACAAAAACCCCCACAACTCAAAAACTATTTGACATAGAAAAATTTTGTCAATGGGCTTATGAGAGGCAAGAGCCAGCAATTTATGGTGAGTGAAGCTAGAGTATAGACCTGTATTTTGCATGTTTCAATTCAAGTTTAATTTAGCTAGTAAAAAAATGGCATCATTTATAAAATAAAAAGTGGTCTAAGTTACCCCATTTTACGGTACAATATATGTACATAGGTATATAATTATGTAACTCCGAAAATCCCTCTCAGGTTGCACGGACGTCAGATTTCTTGAACTGCGATGTGGGACTCCTGACGAGCGTTTTGGCTCAGCATGACTTGGTTGTGCATGATGAGATGACCTTGTACATGTGCGTGTCTGGCCACTATCAAGTCTGCTACAAAATGAATAACCTGCAGATAACAGATTCTCTCTATTTTAAAGTTTTATAACATAGGTGCTTTCAAGTTGATTACTTAAAATTCTTTAATTTGTGAATTGCTTGAATTATAGGAAGTCAAGTTTGTTTTGATGGTTATTCCACTGTGTGCATTATAAACTTATTCTACTTGTTCAGGTATTTGGTCCAGTGGTTGGAGATGCAAAAACATCGATTACTGGCGGAATCTGATTCTGCTGCGAGCAGTCACTGCGCATCCCCCGCGCCTCCATCCTGCCTCATTCAGCCTCCTTTAGTTAAGCTACACCCTAAGCTGCAATTGAAAGAAGAAATAAAGGAAGAATCTAGCCAGTCCTCACCATCCAATTTCTCATTAGAAAAGTCACTGTATAAAAAAGACCACTTAAATAGTGGCACACCAGGAAAACAATCCCATGGCAGGCCCTCGTGTGGAGGCGTGTCTAGAGACTGCAATCAAGGTTGCTTTGATGCCGGTTCTTCAAGGATGTGTCCTCACGCAAGCCATGCTGGAGGCGGGCCTTCGGTGTGTTCATGTAGTGTCTCCTCTCCCTGCTGGCGTGCAAATCATGGGATATCGTTCAATAATATTCCCTCTTGTGCAATGCCGCGAAGTCGCTTTGCCGGGACTCGTTGTTGCTGCTCTAACATGTCAGCGTCTCCCGGGACACAAAATTGCCCCTTACACTCATTTAATGCTTCGTCTTCCAATCTCGCCCATACGTGTTTCTGTAGTCCTTGCCATGTGTGCCAAAATTTACATGCAAACCATTGTGGTCGTTCACAAAGCAGTCATGGCTGCTGCAGTTCGTGGACACAATTGGATTGCACTGCCCATCGTGGACACAGTTTCCCCCCAATTCTTCCATCGCTGAACTGCAATACTTCTGATGAATCCGTTGGAGGTGCATCAGGGTCGTATTTCCCGCCATTCTCGACTAGTCGTCACAAGTCCACAGGGGCTGCACACAACTCGTCGTCATCTCAGCCTTACACGGGGATGTTGTACCTGCGCTGCTCGTCTCCTCTCGTACACGATGCTTCTATTGACGACGATATCGCACAGCAAATAGAAACTCTCACTTATAAGGCATGTGACAGATTTGAATCACCCTAGTGGATGTTGAACGTTGGAAATAAAACTATTTCCTAATCACTGTGTGATGTGGACTTGTGTTATACTTTGACAACAAGATTAGTGATTGCTTATAAATTTTTGAGAATTTGTTATACCTTTGGTCGTTGGTACTTTCTCTCATTGTACCAGAATAACTAAAGATATTCATCTATTTCTCATAAATTAGGCCAAAAAACAATAACGGAAATCAGTAAAGCTTTGCTGCTATTCTATGCTGTATGATTAATCTTTACTTACACTGGCGAGAAGAGCTACTGCTGGCGCAACACAGCTTCATAGAAACGTCTTCTAAGTGTCCATGAATTTGTCTAAATAAGGTTACATTATTTCAGGTGATGTCGTTCGTACGGTTCCCTATGATGACGCCGCGGCAGATCGCTCACCTGTTGCCCCTGCCGCTCACCATCCAGTACAAGGAGTTCTTCATCACACGCATGGCCGTGGGCGTCAACTTCCAATCTGGTGAGCAGGATTTCCTTCGCTGCTGATTTAATCCAGCTCAGTGGAGCGAGCACTCCGCATCTATTACAAGTTCACACTTCGACCTCGGCCTTTCAGACACAGGCCTTGACCTTCCAGACCACGACCTTGACCTTCAGTAAAATGACACGCTTTATCGAGCCACAGGTGGCCCCTCCTGCAGTAATTGTGGTTGTCTAAATTCTGTAACAGCCTCGGCCGCCCACCGTCAAATATTTATCGACCAATGTGTTATATGGGGTTTTTAATTATTGGCATGTTTGACATTTTTCATTTTAAATGATTCTTTCAAATAATGCATGTATAGTTTTCATGTATGAAAATGGGAATTTGAGGTGAACAAGGACTAAGCGTGCTATTTCTGAATTTAAAGAACTGTTTACCATTATTTAGTATGAAGATAAATGTAAATCTGTGCGTGTACAGGCGAATGGTGGCGTCTGAGCGAAGTAATGGAGTGCAAAGACGAGTCCCTACGACTAATGTTCGTCCCTCGCTTGTACACCGCGGAGCTCTGGAGCGCTGGTCTCACCGTAGACAACCTGCCTGCACTGCCGCCCTACCACAGCCGCACCCTCTTCTTCAGCACGCCGGCGTCCGTGTCTGAGCAACAGAACGACGAGCGCCTCGAGTGGATCGTCGAGCTCTACCCCAAGGTAGATTCTTGGCGCCTCTGCTTTGCGCTCAACGCTGGCATCAAATATGCAACAAGTGAAATGATTAGTACTTGGTCCTTGAAAGTGGCGCACCTTTTGTCTATGTTTGACACAGTTTGGCCTCTCAACTAGGCAAATCAGTGTTACGTCCACTCTCTGTTCGCACTGTGGGTAAGAAAGTGCGTTACTATTTGGACAATATGACTCATTCAATTTCTGATTGTGTACACTTGCATATGTCCTTTGCCATTCAGAGCGCTGAGTCGTTTGTGTTCAAGTTGCACTCGTTAATCTTATGACGAGTTCAGGACTTCCTAGTCCACGGTCGTGCGGATGCGCCGCCTTCGTCATCTCTTCCATCTCCAAGTCGTCGATAGGCAGGTCGCCCAGCCCTCGGGTCGCGGAGTTAACGTTGAACGTGTTCCGTCTATCTTCCCTTGCCCTCGTGTGGGCCATCTGATGCAAAATGCAGTTGCTTGCCACTTGCTGAGTCGACTCTTGAATGTCGCAAAGGTGAATTCTCCTCCTATCAGCACTTTAGGCGGGGCATAGAACAGCCTCGGTCCTGTCACGGACAGTGATCCCTCACGAAGAGTCTGCACTCTGGCCGCAGCTCGGTTATTAAATGGAGGAATCCTGCATAGTTTCCCCTCCTTTTGTTGTAATACGTCACTATTTTGGAGGTCTCGCATTCAAATTTGTGAGCAAGACCGGTTATTATCTTCCAAGTGTACAGTATGATATGCCTCTCTCTTCTATCCAGTGAGAACAGCCCCAGGTGCTTCAGCCTTCCCCAGTAGTTCAGTACCATCTCTTTCATACCGCTGAATCTGGACGTGAAGGTCCGCTGGAATGACTCCAGTCTCCGCACCGCGCCCGCTGTTACCGGCGCCCAAATGTGACAGCAATACTCAATATCGGAGAGCACGAGGGCTCTGAAGAGCGTAATCATTGGTGCTGCTTCTCGTTCGGAATATCCACCAGATCCACCCCATCCGTTGTCTGCCTCGTGCAATTTCCTAGATTTGATCATTGAACGTGGCTTCAGTACTCATCAACACTCCGAGATCTCGAACAAGCTGCTCCTCTTCAATTTCTGTGCCATCTGATGTCAAGTAGAGATGTGGCATCCTGATCTCTGTGCCAACTCTCTATCTCATTACTTCGAACTTTGTGCTTTTGAATTGCATATTATTCACTAGGTCCCAATCATAGATTGTTGACGAGTCATCCTGTAGCCTCTTGCAGTCTAGGTCGTCGGTGATCCTCATTAGCACACTCGTATCATCTGCAAATGACGATGTACATGAGTGGGTAAGTTAGGAGTCGATGTCGGCAATGAGGATGAGGAAGAAGATCGGTCCGAGCATAGAACCTTGAGGCACTCCGTTTTTCACCTTCGCTTCTCTCGATTTCAAGTTTACAATTGCGACAGCTCGTACTCTATCTGTAAGGAAGCTGTGGATCCACCTCAACAGGCTTCCTCCGACCCCCAACAGCCTCAGCTTTTTAAAGAGCACCCCATGGTCAACTTTGTCAAAGGCTTTAGCAAAGTCCAGGTATACCACGTCTACGCCAGCTCTCTCTTGTAGGGCCACAAGGCGATGATGGTACTCTAATAACTGCGACAAACAGGAACAATTTCGCCGGAAACCATATTGATCGTTACTATACAGTTTGGCCTCTTCCAAACACTTAGCAAGCCTTCTGGCCACTACCTTCGCAAATACCTTGATCACCTGTGAGGTTAAGGTCGCAGGTCTAATTTTGGGGTCTGTCCCTCGGACCTCCGTTGTGGATTGGTGTTATCAGTCCCACTTTCAGGCCCTCAGGAACAATTCTCTGCATCAACGAGGTTTTTGAGAGCATTGTGAGCGGTTTTTTCATTGATGTTTAATCTCCGACACACTTCTTTAGCAATACTGCCGGAACTCCACCCCCAGCCCCCTCCATCTGGAAGCTCCTGGAGGACTTCAATTTCAGTCTCCTGTCTAGAGTAGCGGGGGTTACTAAACACTGATTCAAACTGCGCTCTCGGTAACTCGTACACATGCCCTGATCATCTGCAATGAGGGCATCGTTATCCTTCAGCGGGCCCGCTGGCGTCTTTATTTTGGCCTTGGACTGGGCGTATTTGAAAAAAACCTGGGATAATCTCTGATGACCTTAATCATTCGTTCCTCGGCAGTTTGTTCTTCCATCCTGTGCGAGTCCTGCAACCTGAGTTCGGTTTTCTTGTGAAAATCTACTTGTCTCTGTCTTCTCATATCACTAGTGCAGTTAGCTATTTGTTTATTTGATCGTGTTCGTTTTCACATGAGGATTCGTCGGTGTCTCGGAATGCTGCAAACTTTAGGGCCCCTTCTCATCGGAGTATGACGTACACATTCCTGCGCTAGATTCTCGCCAAGTTTTGTGTAAATTTCATCTGAATTCTTCTCCCGAAAATCCGGTCCTCAATCAATATCTGCTACTTCGTTTCTAATTGCCTCCCAGTCTGTTCTTTGATCGTGAAAGTCAAGTCCTGCCAGTCCCTCTTGGAGTATTCACCTGAGCTGATTTTCAATTCCAATTGTCCTATCCTCGATCACCAGACAGTTGTCAGACTGTGAAGTCTTTTCCAATCAAACTCGACCACCATTCTTTCATTGTTAGTAAAGAAGGGATTAAGGATATTGTGCTCCCTTGTTGGCACCCGTATCTGCTGACTTATTAAGTGTTCCTCAGCAAACTGCGCTAGTTTTTCTTCCTGACTTTTGTCGTGGCCTTCACCGTCCAAACCCTTCTGGGTTTGTCCAAGGGATACGTGGTAGGCTGAAGGCTCTCTCTCCCATTATCAGGTTAGAGGAAGGATCTTCCAGTTCCTAGAGGATTTCGTTAAAATTTACCGACGGACAAGCAGGTGGTCTATACACTATAGCTATGCAGAAGTCGAGATATTTAGTGTGGAGTAGTACATGTTCAACAAATCACTCCGAGTTTCCAGATTTCGATCTCAATTCCCCCGTACTTTTTGCGAGGGAGTTTCTAAGGTAAACAATTACTCCTCCCTTCTTCCTCCCTCCCATTCTGTCCGCACGATAATGTTGGAATCCTTCCATTGCAATTTCGGCATCAAGGATATATTTTCTTATGCGACTCAGTTAGTGCAATCATCAAGATCCCGCCCTCGTCGGCCATCTCTTTCAGCAAGCCAATCTTATGACGCGCTCTTCGTGGTAGAGCCCCTCGATGTTGGCCAGCAGAATGCCAGGTGTTCTTACCTGCAGCGACACCGCTCTGCCAGGAATCTCTGGACCAGGAGCTCGTTCTGGAATTTTATCAGTTCTAACTGATGCATCTGGTGTTTCATTTGCTCCCTCATGTCTAAAAAATATAGCGCATTTGCATCATATGACAGAGAGCGCATTTTCTCGTCGACGAAAACATGAAGTCACGGACGGACAGACAGACGGACATGGCGAGCACAATAGTGCATTTTTTTCATAAATGAGGAAATGCGCTGAAAAGCACCGAGTCTGACCTCTTGCCCGCCTCGTGCTTCTCTGTCCCAAATGATTGGTTGATTTACTTAGTCCTCTCTGATACTCATTGGACTCAGCTCATCCCTGCTCATAATTTTCAGCTCATCACCGCTCTTTCCAACGGTGTTGGAAAGAGCATTGTCCCCAGAGCATTGTCCTGTTGTCCCTGCGCTCGTAGGGCCTGCCGTGCGGTGGACATCGTCATTCGTTGTGAGAGTGTAGCTTTGGTGCTACCTCCGCTGTGTGTTTTTCCAAATCGTTTTGTTCAGTTCAACGATAGTTGTCTTTGGCGAAATCCTCCCTATTTTTGACGCACCAGCACAGCATAGGGTGGTAAAGGGAAGGAATCCTTACCCTTTTTGCATCCTCGTGGATGACAGCTTCGACAGTCAAAGGATTTATAACAAATTCTGGGATCTGTAAATCTACATCCTTCACCCTTTTTCCGTGTTCACATTTCAGTTGAAGGTATTTCCAGCAAATATATTTTCTAACACGGGGCCTTCCTGAAAGCATATTAGTATCTTGGGAGGATGGTAAGATCGGGAAGGAATTAATGTTCCTTCTCGATCGGGAACCGATCTTATGTTTCGTGGAACTAACGTTTCTAATGTTGCATTTGTTTAATATACAAGTAGTAATCTGTATAGAATAACAAAAACGTGTTTTTTGTAGGGTGTGTGGTTCCGCAAGTATTTTCTGATCGTGTGGCAAGGAACTGTTGAAGTGCCCGAAGTGATTCTCCGGACGGTGCGTCTGAGCATCACCCACAACACCGCCAACGCCGTCGCCGCCCCCGACAAGGGCTCCTCTGCTCCTGCCCCCAGTCCCAGAGTGCGGTGAGTCTTGCCGCTCAGTCATACTGACGGCTTGTCTTGATGGCGGTACCTGTCTTGATGGTGGTGCTTGTCTTGATGGCGGTGCTTGTCTTGATGGTGGTGCTTGTCTTGATGGCGGTGGTGCTTGTCTTGATGATGGTGCTTGTCTTGATGGCGGTGCTTGTCTTGATGATGGTGCTTGTCTTGATGGCGGTGCTTGTCTTGATGATGGCGGTGCTTGTCTTGATGGTGGTGCTTGTCTTGATGGCGGTGGTGCTTGTCTTGATGGTGGTGCTTGTCTTGATGATGGCGGTGCTTATCTTGATGGTGGTGCTTGTCTTGATGGTGGTTCTTGTCTTGATGGTGGTGCTTGTCTTGATGGTGGTGCTTGTCTTGGAGGTGGTGCTTGTCTTGATGGTGGTGGTGCTTGTCTTGATGGCGGTGGTGCTTGTCTTGATGGCGGTGGTGGTGCTTGTCTTGATGGCGGTGGTGCTTGTCTTGATGGTGTTGACGATGGTGCTTGTCTTGGTTGTGATGGTACTTGCCTGTCTTGATGATGGTGGTGATGTTGCTTGTCTTGATGATGGTGGTGATGTTGCTTGTCTTGATGATGGTGGCGGTGCTTGTCATGATGATATTTTTAGTGGTTGTGATGATGTTGGTGGTGCATGTGATATAGTGGTTTTCGTGGTTGTTATGTTGTTAATGGTGACGGGGTGATGGTTGTGATAGTGTTATCCTCAATTGTTCCAAGATCATGCTAAGTTTGTAACACCAAATCCCCCGTCTGCTAGAAGAATATATTTGCCACGGTTCCTATGTGCTCATGAATGGGGAATACATCTAATGTAAACTGGGATATGGATATCTTGTTTGTTGTTATGGATCACAGATCCTGTTGAGCGTCAGTGACCAAGACGAGATGGACATTTTATATATTGAAAATATTCTGGCTAGATAGTTCAGTAACATGATGCTGCTCGATTGCTGTCCATTGAACTAGTCCAATGACGGATCTCCGCCGAGATGTAATTACTTTTTAACCATAAAGTTTACGACGGAAATCAATCAGTCTCTCAAAAAGGCTTCTCCCACTTCTGGCACAAGCCTACTTGCAGGATAGCACTCGTTGTCTGGCAAAATATTTAGCAACAAATAACTAGAGAAATTACTCTATGTTGATATGTAGAAAATCATTAAAAATATATCTTAGGTTAAATGTTTATTCTTCTCGCTGCGTTTTAACAATGATAAGTTTGCTCATCTCGTGTAAGTGTAGCTCTTTTCATAGTCTTTGCTGAAGTTTAGGTTTGTCCCTCCATTATGACCATAGCTGCTGTATAATAGGCCTCTACGGGAGGCAGACAAGAACCAGTTCTGTTAGCGTCACTTCGGAATAACTAAAGCTGCTATTGCGTGCACAGGCTGGCTGTACTCGTATCGGCATATAGTAACGGCGTCGAATTCGTCTCGCACGTCGTCACCAAGAACCACATCTTCTCCCCTGACGACTGCCTCCTCAACATGGACGATATCTTGCCATTTGATTCTCTCAACGACCCTAAGGTGAACACAGAGGCCCGCATTGTTTTATTATCGTTATATTCTACCTTGAGATTTTCTTGATAATTCAAGGTGTAGGGAGAACGATTGAGACCGGTCCTGAACGGTATTGAGACCGGTCCTGAACGGTATTGAGACCGGTGCTGAACGGTATTGAGACCGGTCCTGAACGGTATTCATCGTCGGTTTTAGAATATCAAGTTTAACAGCTAATCAAATAAGATATATTATTGCCTGATCTGTTTTGGCGGTTACAAAATGTTTTTGATGATCTAGCATTGCGTTGATGATGTCTGCTGCTTGACCATTGTTACTGTAATTAAAGCAAATAGATTGGTATTTTAACGATTTTTTTAAACATCTTACAATTTTTATTCGTGTGGTAGGATTCCGTTCCCCTTTACATAATTGCTGTGAATACTTGTGATGATTGAAATCACTTTAAATATGCTCTGCTCAATAGTAGTTAACATAATCTTGATCTAAGAATCGTTACCTTGCACTCTCTCTCCTAAATTACTCTTCGCTCCCAGGTGTGCTCATATATTATTGCATGTAACCAGATTATGACTCTTAGATTGCTTTACTCTTGGTAACTGATGGGCAGGTGGCAGCTCAGTACCTGCTCCCTCCATGCGACTCCCTCAAGCTGCAAGTCGTCATCAGCCCACTGTCTGCTCCAGCCTTCATTCCGTCTGTTTCTTCGTAATCTTTCTTCTTTAGTAAATTGTTTGTAGATTTTCCCAATGAAGAACACTAGTTATGCTCCTCGACCAGTTGACGGATATTTTTTCCCACAATGTTTGTTGATTTGGAATTGTTTCTCTAGATGAACAAAACGCAGCGAATTTCAAACAAGGCAGGTTGTGATGTTAAGAGAAAGGTTGTGAATGTTGGAAAAATTTTATTTTCGCTCGGTTTAGTTTTCCAACAGATAGCAATTTGTTATTATTATTTAACAAATTTCATGTGTTTCCCGTTAGGAATCGCAACAGGAATTTTTCATTATTAACCTGAGTAAATCTGGTCGCGTCAAGTTTTGCATCAACAACGAACATGATGGAAACCTCTTTAGAAGCTTACTCTCTATTGAGTGTTCAACAGACTCAGAGCATACTAATTACTGAGATGGCAAATTCTTCGTCTCCGAAATTTTGTCATTCTCAAAAATCTTCCTTGCGCCCATTTGATATTAAATGTAATAAGACGTAGTATTGATGTTTTTAAAGCGTTTTTCAGCCGAACATTGTCATCATAGCTTTGTCAACGGTGTGCCATTCATCTTGCTATTATTCTCGCGTACACTAGTTCTCGAAATTGCATCTCTATGAGAGATGGTCTTCTAGCTTCGCTTCAGCCTACACATGCTTAAAGTACGCATTGTGCACAAGAACTTTTACATTGTAAAGAGTATTTTTATGATTTTTTTATTACTTATTTATTTCATTCAAATTTTTATGTTTATTTATTCTTTGAAGTGGTTTTGACCATGTTTTATTTTAGACTTGAATTTACTGTGCAATAATTATTGAAATTTTACAAGTATCATTCTTATTTGCGAAATTATTGTGCAAATGTACCTACTTTACTTTTTCATTTGTCCATGCAGCAAGATAGTTCTGTCCCTTATGGTACCATTAGGCTTTCAAGAAGTCCTGGCAACGCATTTCACTCATTACTATCTATGCAATTTAGCCAGTGGTTATACGATTTTTATTTAAAGTTCATTCTTCATAGTTTTGGGGAATTGGATTTGAATTGGATACCATTGCATATTTTCGGTTATAAAATTGGGACAATTTGAATTGGATGGAGAGTAATTAACATTCTATCCAATTCAAAATTAAACATCAATGGATGCACTGGTGTTGGTGTCACTCGTGGAAGTGGCAGTTTTCCTCCGGTGAATTTAGAAGTGACATGGTTATGGGTGTAGTTTCTATATCCTTCGACTGGCGATAATGCGGGAAAGGCCTGCGCAGCTTTTTCCCCACGATAGTCGAACGTCATCGGCCCGTGAGCATTTTCCTAGGAACCAGCTCCTGGTTCTAAAAAATTCCCGGCCACGTGACACACTTCATGCTTGAGTGTGTCCGGTAATCCTACCTAGTGGAGAGATGGACAACACAACGGCGGGCGAGCGTCGAGATGGGCGCGTGTCATCGTCTTTCAATATCGCCGGGCCATCGAACTCGTCGCTCAATTCGCTAGTTAAATTGACGGATAGTTCATAGTAGCACTTGTAACGACTGGAGAGATAATATAACAGCTCACATAGGTCATTTTGTCGGAAATTAATTCGATAGCATCTACATTTGCACATCGTTTGTCAACATACTCGGACAAGGATGTTATGAACCTTGGAACCTTATTGGGGACTGGATTGAATTTATCAAATATCACTCCATTGATGCAACGAATTGTTGCTTAGATCATCTGTGAATTTTCTATTTCTAGGTATAGCTGAAATTGCTAATTTTTTAAGTAAAACGAAAACAATCCTGAAACAACTGAGCAATTCTTTTTATGACGCGTTATATCTGCAATATAGTATTTTATCGAGAACACTTCCATCACTTACCTGAATAAATTTATTGCAGGGTGAATTGCCAACCGGGAGAATTTCTCTTGAGCAATCAATTTATCGTCAGACTGTGATTTCGGGACGATGGAGGGAATTTCCGTTATTTTATAGCGCCGCATGATATACGTGAAAGCCAAAATTTATTATTTATATTGGCATCATATGGGCGAGGTTCTTATAACTGGATGTCTGCACACTTGAAGAAGTCGATCTGATTAATTCAAAAATTGGAGCATTCGTCCGTTGCACCGTTGAATCGTCCAATTAACTGGCCGCAAGAATTGCAGCATTAAAACCAAGCCGATTGCTCATATTATTTGGCCGTTACCAGACATGTTTTACATTAGTAAACTGAAAAATTTTGGAATCAATATGCTTCAATGAATAATTTATTTTATTATAGTTATGCTATCACCAATCACAGATGTCCTATGGGATTTCGCGCTCCTAGGGGGACTGTTCCTGAGCGCCCCACCGCTGAGCTCGCGGTGCCTGACTGCAGGTCTCAGTTGTGGGGTTAAGTTATTATGTAGGTAGGATTCCTTACATTTCCCTTCTCTGTCTCTCTCGTGCGGGTGGCCGACGTCCCGTGTAAGCTACCTCTTGTGTCTTCGTTTCTGTTACTTTTCACCTGTCCCTCCTTGTCACTTCGTCTCTTTGAGATGCTAACGCTGCTTCTTTCGAGCCAGCTTCAGCGATCTGGACATAAGAGACCTTCCGCCCCTTGTGGGTGATGACCTATTTTTGATTTGAGAAACTTTTGATAATTGAGACCTTCCCCCTCTTTGGTGATGTTCAACATGACTTTCGGTGCGAGATAGCTAAATAGCTGAAGCGCTAGTAACAAACAAATTTAGTAACAAATGTACATATGGCCACTAAACAACTAACTAACTAACTATCACCAATCATTCAATACCATGCCATTAATTTACCCATACAGTCTTTGTTAGGTTAATTAACACATCTAAATATTAATATTCAATACCTCGTTGTAATTGAGATATTTTGGGAATAATATTTTCAGAATTTCCTCAGAAGTAGGTAGTTGTGCTCGAGAGAAAAAAAAAATAAACCACGGCAAATGGATTTCACTGATCAATACGATAGGGAGCATCAATGGAATGATATTCAGTATGAAAATGCACTTGGCAGGGTGACCCAGCGGTGTTCAGAGTACCAAGATTGGAGCAGAGAGGTGCGGGTTCGATCCCAGCTCTGTGCGCAGTTTCTGGTCAGAATCTTCAGTTCAGAAATCAGAATCCTCAAGGAGGACGGGCGGTCAAGCACAGCAGAATTGGAGCAGTGAGTTGCGAGTTCGAGCCCGCAACTAGCTGTAGATGTTCTGCGATGTTAAGAATCTGTGACAGGCCTAATAAACGCTATACTATTTAGCTAATCAATGCATTGAAATTGCAAAAATTTCATACTTGTATATGAAATCAATGCATTGCATTCCTGATATAAAAATTAATGATTATAAAATAGGTATTGAAACATCATTTAGATTTTGTAGACATATAATGGAATAGGCATTGAACGTAATGGTAAAAAATTCGGCGTTCCTTTGCTAGGGCGGGACTTTCAAACTTTGTAAACAGAGACTTGGTGCCACTTGCCAGCATGCCATGCAGATTGCAGCCAGGCTCAAAGTGCTGCAGGCGTTGTCGATCACGGTGAATGTAATAACTGTACCGTAGTTCAATGCTCGTGATTTACTTATCGGGAAGCTATACAAGTCAAGCTTTCTTTAACCGAGATTTTTTTCATAATATAACAAATTTCAATGTCTCAACATTCAACAATAAATATATTGTACCTACTTTTTTGTAAAAAACTTATTTTTGGTACCAACCTTCTTCCAGTTTTTCTGGAATAGCATACCGTAACCATGACAAATGACAATCAAATTCATTAAGTCCAATGCGGCAATGCCAACCACATACATAACGTTGAAAGAATATTCAGTTGACGATGATTCAACCAATGACGTTTAAAATAATGTTTGATGGTGTTAGGGTGTTTCTCGTAAAGAATAATCTGTTATTGGAGAGTGAGTCGTGAGACTTGTGGTCAGTCACTATGTCAACTTTGTCAGAATTGAATTAATTAAAAAAATATAACTCAGTACTCACTGCAGTGAGTGACAAAGAGGAAAGAGCGCATTTTCTTGTCGATGAAAACTTGAGGTCATGGACGGAGTACGGACAGACAGATGGACATGGCAAGCACAATAGTGCATTTTTTCCATAAATGAGAAAATGTGCTAAATATAGATAGAAAATACATCAATGCACAATTATGCACTTTTCATTTTCAGAGTGTTTGTGTTTGTGTAGGCTGTAGGTTAGGGTGGTAGGCTAGATGAAATGTGTAATATTTTTTTTATGTGAACGAAATAAGAAATTTTTACCTATTTATTTATAATTTAGGTAGGTATTGAAAAATTAGTAGTAGGTTATTGACTGTTCAATTGGTGGATTGGTGGTGGCTACTGTGGTCTGTGGCAGTACTGTCCTGGCAGCCCTGGCCACTGCTCAGTGCTCACTGTGCTCAGGGCCTCAGGCTGCCAGGCAGGTGAATGTAATCAAAATTATTTGTTGTTAATTGATTTTTTTATTAACTGGAGCCTTTGCTAACCAAGGTTCTACTGTAAATGCAATTTTAGGGGTCTCCCTTATTACCCTGTTTTGCAGAAATGGCCACCATTTTTTTTTTTTGAATAATATATGCAAATTCTGTCAAGTGTCCATCACGTTTTTAAGCCAACACTAGTGTGCAACTTTTATGTGAGTAAAATTTTTCAATATGACAAATATTTTTTCTGCTACAGACCATAGCAGAAGTACTTTTCCAAAATCTCACTTTTTACACTTTTTTCAGCAATTTTTTACATGTAATAAATGTATGATTTCTCAACTTGCTTTATGCTGCATAGAATGATAGATAGTAAAAATGTTGAACTTAACACCACTATTTTTAGTTTTGCAATATTCTAATTAGTTTAGCTGATACAACATTTCTGCAAAATGTTGGAAGACTGTCCCTTATAACCCCACCCATCCCTTTTTACCCTGTTTGACGGTATACCCACAGTTTATACAAAGTCCCAAAAGAATTACTAGAATTTGAAACAAGAACCAACACCAGGAGCCATGGCTATAAACTAAAAAAATTGCAATGTAATACTTCAATGTGGCAACATTTCTTCTCGCTTTGAGTCACCGACATGTGGAACAGCCTCCCTGAAAGCATTGTTGATGCTCCAAGGAATGAATGCCTTCAAAAACAGACTAGCACTAGACGAAGCTATGCAGGAGCATATGTTCAGTCTTGAAATGCCTAGCATCTTATGAGCCTTGCAATAAGTCCAGCAGCCATCTCAATCAATTGTCAGTTATGGAAAGATTGGGTTCAAAAGGCTGAATTCATTTGTGGAATCAAGTCACAAAAATTACAAGAATCAGCAGCAGGCCATGGGCCTATTTCTTCAGCGCTGACATTTCTATTCTATTCTGTTCTATTGGTCATGGCTTAAAGAATTCTACTGTAGTTGTTGATTGGAGTTGTAAAGCAGATTTTCTTCAGTCTGGTTGGTTCATGAATATGGAAAAGAATAGGTCAATGGAATAGCCTAATTATTTGAAAACTTGGAGAAGTGACAGACAGTCTGACTCTGACATAACTCTTGTTCTGAAGTTGGGAGAAAATACAAACGTTATATATAGGTAAATATTTAGGAACAGAAAAACAAGGTTTCCTCTTCAATAATAATTTTCTGTCAAACAGGCTGAAATTTGTTCTATATATTTGAAGAAATCTAAGATATTTCTCAAACAATTGTCAAGTTGTCCAATCTATTTTTACAAATTCAAAATGAGCAAAAAGCCCAATGAAATGACCAGGGTCTTGGAATATCTAGAATTACAAAACAGACCCTATAGTCTCAATGATATATTTCTGAACCTCCACAAGGATATAGGAAAAACTGCACTTCAAAAATGCTTGGATCAACTAGTTGCTGTAAGTTGTTATTTGTATGTAAAACATTTACTTATTATTTTATGATTTGCATCACTCATTTAAGCTCAATTGAAACTTCCCTGACTTTGATTATGCTTTTTCATTTTTTCTTATATAATCTAGTTTCAATTCAAAACTCTTACTTGAATTAAATTATTAAAATCATTCATTTATATATTTATTTATTCTTGTATTAGTCATGTCTATATTTTTTGCATGACCAGATTTTTCAAACCTTACTAAAATTTCTGAATAGGAACTCCTTAGATTAAATAAAAAGTTTAATTAAATAGAAAGTTTTCAATAATTATTTCTATTTATCTTTCAGTCTGGTGAAGTGAAAGAAAAGCTCTATGGCAAACAAAAAGTTTATGTTGCTGACCAATCTCGTTTCCCTGCTGTGGATGAACAAGCTCTCAAGTAAGTTTATTCACCACCATTTTGTCATAGTACATATATTTGTTTGTTCTGTGTTCTATTTGCTTTGTATTGCTTATCATGGCTCTAGTGGCAAAATTGGGTAATTTATTTGTGAATTATAAATTGCATTTCATGGTATAAAATTTAAATTGATCTTATAACAATAAACATTACCAAGCTAGGTTATTAAATTTCAGAAATCATCATATTAAGTAATTATAAGCCACTGCTCCAGTTGTTAGAAAGGAATAACTGTAACAAAAATTATGTGCTTTAGTTGGCATGAAAAAAATGTTAAAATGCAATTTGTTTTGCTCCATGAAATTTTCTTACACATGTTTTCTCAGAGCTCTAGAGCAGAGGGTAGCAGAGCTGACAGAATCTGTAGATGGCCAGAAGCAGGCAGTGCAGCAGGCTGAGGCTGCTCTCAAAGCAATCTCTTCTACACTCACCACAAAAGAAGTTATTGCACAAATTTCACAGGTTCAGCCATAGTAATTTAAATAACGTGATGTAGGCATGCTGTATTTACTCAAAGTGCTTTTTAATTATTGCTGAATTATTTTAAAAATTATTAGTAAGTAATTGAAGATTATTTTGTTCTGATGCTCTGCTTTCAACTTCAATGATGAACACGTACATTAAATATCAGGCAATTTTTTAGCTGGAAGCATATTTTCCTGATGCGCAGTTGAGACAACAAAATGAGGCTATGGAAAGCCGACTCGTGCCTCTCAAGACCCAGCAGTCACCGATATCAAAGGAGGAGCGGCAACGGCTGGAGCGACGCCGCTCTGAGGCGGTCTTGCAGTGGCGCCGACGCAAGCGTATTGCCCGTGAAGTGCTCGATGCAATACTTGAAGGATATCCTAAATCTAAGAAAGAGCTATACGAAGATATTGGAATTGAGACTGACGAAGATTTAGGTGTTAAAATGCCCCAGTAAATGAGAACATTTGTGTCACTTCATAAGTATACATTTTTGGGCCGTCATTAGCTATTTACAAATGTTTCAGAGTTTTGGCTTGTACCACATTCATGTCAATGCGTTGTCAACCAAACATAATTTTGCAATATATTAACAGTAATTCGTATTTCAATCCGATTAAACAGCACAAATTCGTCATTAAATGCCGCATTCTAATTTTTAGGATTGCCTTCCCGCCGGAATTTGTTCTCGAAAGATGTAATTGAACTGTCATTTGTGCAAATTGCTGACTTGCTTCCTTTGTTGAGACTGTAGAGATTGTGGCTGAATAACTCGTGTATATATATCAGGCTTTTTGTGCACAAAAAAATTTGAAATAAGATTGAAACTATTCATTTATAGGTAGTGCAGCCGCTGAAATGACAAACGTGTGAAAGTTTCGGCCAACATTGGGAGATCAAAAAAATGGTACATCTTGCATTAACATGCATCAAACCGATGCTCTACCTACAAAAGCGTATATTAGAACCTCTTACTTTTGTGTTTTTCATTCATTTGAAGCAATTTTACATTGCGGAATGGTGCCAAGCTGTGTGTACCGATTAGTTTACTGCTATCAATATCGTCTCGTAAATCTGTAACTTCAAGTGAGGCCTGCATCGCAATGAAAGCTCTTTGTCGGCGCTCTCTAGGACTATAGGATGTGTACGTACCCTGCAAATATCTGCTTGCGAACGAAGCCGATGTTAGGAACTATCGCACGGCCTAAACATCTGTGGATGGTGATTATGATTACGTGCTAAATTTCATTTGATTTTGTTTTTCTTCGGGTGTTTTCTGAGCGCGAGATGCAATGTGTATAAAATCTTGAAGCAGGCTAAAAAAATTGTGTTACTTGGTGCATAAAATCGACATAATTGTTTGTCCCATTATGGTCATATCGCTGGCACAGGTCTGTCAGGCGGCAATATTAAGCGCAACCTGACTGATTAGATATTTCCACCTGAACCCTTCTAAGCAGTAGTCACTTAGTAGCATGAGTACGAAGACGCATTCGTGCTGTCCTCATTTCGTACAGACTCCTCTGGTTCATGGAAGTGTCCGGAGGCGCGTTTATGCGCCTCCGGACTTATAAAATATTTCTACCTAAACCTGAGTACATGGATTCGTTGACTAAGTGCGTGAGTGATGAGTAAGACACCATCTGTCCAGAGAACATATCTTGATACTGTGTGGGTATACACAAGACTTATATTAGTGGTATAGGGCTAAGATGTCGACCGTTAGGTCGGAGTAACTCTCACGAGAGTTACATTGCGGCGTGCTTGTTAGTTACTGGGGGCTATACTAAGGCTCCCAGACCAATTATATACCTCGTACCTCCGTCCACCGGGTTCTTGTCCTCGTGACACATATGCTATATAAGCTGTCGACTTAGCGTCTGAGTCAAGCTCTCGGTGACAGTGAACTCGGAGCTAATAAGTCTGCTGGTAAACACGTGAGGATTTGCGCCCACAAACTCCTCTCGGACAGGTCTGATGAAATTCTACGTAAGTTTCAGCAAGCCCATATCGAAGTAAGTAATTCGAAATCGCTCATATGATACAGGGTGATTCACGGAAACTTAATGTTTTGTATTTCGCGCCAAGCGTCCAAATATTTCCTTCCAGTGATGTGACTCCGAAATATACTCCGTGAATTTATGCTAGTACGACTCTGGGAGGAAAGGCTTTATATATCGCGATAATACCACACCCTGAACGTTGAATAGTGTTTTCTGAGTGTCTTATTTCAAACAACCACGGGTTAAAATGCCTGAAAATATTCAAGTGTATCGTCAAGTTAGAGAGAAAAATTCCCCTACCTCTTAAGTCAGTATTTACAAATTCGTAAGATTTTCTGCCCTCATTTACATTTTTGCCATTAATGTTAATGAATCGTTTGCGTGGGCCAATGTTCTACAACCAACATAGAAATAAAGTGTGAAGTCGAGCATCGGTGAGCCACATGTTTGAGTGAGCCTTGCTTGTCGCAATAGTCTTCTGCTGAATTCACGGGAAATGAATACAATAAAATGATTCCGCACTCATAATATCCGCGTAGTATGGGAACTGTATAGAAAAAATTAAGCACTATCAATATATTTTATTTTGAGGCAACGCAAAATTCTTCACGAGGAATTTAAACTAAAAATGTGATTTGTGAAAATAGTGTTTAGGAAAAAGTTTCGATATTCCAAAATGGATAACATAATGATTCGAGAGCAAGTCCCGGAGACCACGAAGCCGCCAATATTCATTAGAAGTAGGGAAATTACTGCACTAGTACGTGTATGCACGAAACGATGAACGACGAGTTGCAAACGATGACGCACGTAGGAGTTAAGTGACAATAAGTTATCGCGAACTGCAATGAACTTCACTTCTCGTTATTGGAAGATTGCAGATTGGTTATTGTTACCTCGTTATTAGGTTGTACATTGGAAATGATCATTGCTCATGGTTGTTCCGTCGTTATTGTAGACACGCAATAACAAATAAGAATCACACGGGAAATGTTTACGCAACTATGATTCGACAGAAATTCGAAATACGTTACGATGAAATCGACATATGATAAAATAATCTCGGAATTGAACTTACCCCAGAAAATAGAGGGAAGTTAGAGATATGAAATAACCGGAATTTTTTTATGGGGGGAATAGATGCAGAGGTCATAACAAAATATCGAATATTGTTCTGCACATTAGAATAGGAAATAAAGTGCGAGCGAAAAACTTATAATGGCGTACATAAATTCTAATCTATGAGTAATGAAAAAAAGTATTACAAATTTATGACAACTCGTCAAAATGGAAAACGTCGGAAAGTAGTTAAAATTGTCAGCTCTAATAACTGTATAATTTCGTCCAGTTGCATGATACGATTCAAGGTGGCTATTCAAGGTGTGGAACAGTTATTACTAGTTGAGTCTATAAAGGCAATTTCATTTAGAGGTCTGATCAAATTAAAATATCATGTACTAGTAAAAAACAACAATTATTGCCCCTATATTCACTACAAAAAAAGTCGCGTTTTGAATTTAAGGTTTTACATTGAAACTGATTGATGATCCACAATTTCAAGAAACCACCATTTTGATCAAACGTTTCTTAAAACCAAAAATTTCAAAGAGTAGCTTTACTTTTAATTTTTGCAGGAATAATAAATGAGACTCCAGTGACCCTTTACTAGCAGTTTTCAAGTCAGCTTCTGTCAATTCCCAAGATTCGTTCAAATTTGTAGTTTTTTCTTGGAGTAATTTCGATGCCATGTCGTCGATGACTTCCGTTGTCACTTCCACGGACAAAACTTTATCATCTTCAGGTAATATGACATCTGAACCCTTCACTTCATGGCTGGATATCTCGATCTCTTCCACGTCCACAGATCGCCTAGTGCCCTGCATGCGCGGCAGTTGTTGGTAAAGAAAGCAAATAGACCTAACGCTTTCTCCGATTGCTGGCTGTAAAATAAATATATTTATTTCGTTATTTTCAATGCGCCCGTTGGCAACAATGTCACCGTTAGGAACCGTATTTTTGGAGGTGTTTGGAAGAGCAGAGCAGCATTTGGAAACAGCTGCCAAAATTGAAATCCACTCACGCTGATTGTCGCTTCCTGAGCTTTCGTCGCCCAGCGCCAACACATCGGGGCAGAACTCAATCCACTGCTCTGTTAAGGGCAAGGGGCCTCGGTAGGAATTTCGTTTGAAAATTCTGTAACTGCTTCTTTTGCGACAATTGAATTGCTATTTTTATCATTATCGGCTTTCATGTACGAAATTATTCCACGCGAATTTTTTATTTGTAAATTTGTTTATATCATTATCATTGCTTTTCGCAATCAAATAATTTGGAAAAATAAGTATACATTATCATAGGTTCGGCCTAATATTATTGCCGTTGCAAGGCCTGATGAGAGAATTTTAATATTTCAATTTCATAGAATTCATAAACGTTCTGATAATAAGTGGTTTTTCATAATATATGTTACTATGAATTTTGTTATATACTATCAGCGTACATACGATGTTCATTTGGCGAGCAAAAACCACAAAACTTACCTAGGGATGAACGGGAGAATGTAGAAGTCGTTCCATCGACATCCGTGGTGGGCAGTGAGTTCGCGCATGAGCAGCACACAG
This sequence comes from Hyalella azteca, assembly GCF_000764305.2. Lineage (NCBI taxonomy): Eukaryota > Metazoa > Arthropoda > Malacostraca > Amphipoda > Hyalellidae > Hyalella > Hyalella azteca. The sequence goes on along the minus strand of NW_025932252.1, from coordinate 9,875 downwards.
CTACGGTGAACAGGAACAGCCGCGTCATCGGGTCAAACTTTGGCAGGCAAGAAGCAGTTAAGTCGAAGTGTGTGAATTACCTCGGCGAAGTGTGATCACGTCTGTTTATGTGAAACCATCAATTTTTAAAAGTTCGACATAAACAGATGTGATCCAAAATTTATAGAACTTACTTCGAACACCATTGTGAATTTTGGCACAATAATTTCGCCTTTGAACAAATTATTGTTCCAAAGGCTAGGCTAAGTCTGGCTTGTAGCTCTTTCTGGACTACTCAAAATTTTCACAGCTAGTTGGGGAGCGAACCCACGACTCACTACTCTAACCTAAGTGCTCATAATCACTTGCTACCTCGCTAAGGCAGCTGCAAAGATCGCTACGGTACTTAAGATATATTAGATGTTTTGCACAGTCATCCCATGCTTAGCGTTTATTTTTCTATAAAAAAATGCAGGGACTTAAAACAATTTTCTTCTTTCGGGTAAATACGATATCATAAATGAATAATATAGTCTCGGATATCTTATCAGGGAGTTTTCCAACTAAACATGGTTCGGCAACAGACTAAAAATGGCATAATCTTTAAATCCTACATAATAAACTATTCACGATGGTGGCATAACTATTTTTAATCATTCAGGAATACAACAAATATCGTAATCTCATATTAACGTATTCGAATGATAGTCTGACCTGTATTACCATAATACCTACTGATTTTGACGCGATGAAGAGCGAGTAGAAGATTGAACTACGGGTTAGGATATTGTGCGCCTCGTGCCAAGACTAAGAACACTCAACCCGGCTACGATGTCGCAGTTCTGTTATATGTCTCGGCTAAGATTTCTATTTATTCCCCAAGTCATCGATATAATTTAACGCAGTAAAAATGTCCGTTGTTCCAAAATTTCTAACCATTATATCTGACAGCAACTAAGTATTCCGTCTAAAATTTAGAACGAAAAATCACTTGAGCATTACAGGCATAGAAATCCTCAATCGATGCCAAAGCATCACTGATCCATCGAACAATTCAATGATCGAATCAAGCCAATAAAAAAGTCCTGCTTCTTTGAAGCCTCAGCAAAGTCATTTTCTAGAGCGTCAACATCGATTAGTCTTCAGCGCTAGCCAGGGGCAGTCAATCAACGAGAGAGGCCGCAGCCACGCTCAGCGAAATTTCTCGACGGTAATTGAGCTGAGGGTGTCATGCAACTGAGTCATCGTCGCATACATGCAGCAGCACCAGAAAGTTGGCCTACTTCAAAATTGTAAAGGCAAGTCTAAAAATAAAGGCGAGTGATAAGCCGAATATTTCAAATGGCCAGGATACGCTGAACTAATGTTTCTTACGATGAATGCGCTCACAGGATAGTACAGGGTTTGATATTTCCAAAGTATTTTTGCAATTTCGGTTAAATTTTTCTGTGCTCATCGAAAAGCTACAAAATGTTTTGAATTCCTAAGACACTTCTTGCCTTGAGAGGTTGAATCATTTCCTCCGATCATGCATGTTCAAAAATGTCCAGTAATTGATTCCTTGGAAATCTAAGATATATTAGGATTGGATGTTTTTTATAGATAAAACGTCACATGTCGTTATAAATCCTGCTCGAAAAGCTTCAATAATATCAGATCAGGATAGCTTCCCGCTACGTTTATAAGTAAAACTGCGAATAAAAGGTGCATTGTTAGCCTTTATTCAATGGAAGTAATGAAGAGTACTTTCTGCATATGCAAACATTGGCGGTACTTCCTTCATTCAAAATAGACACAAACAAATATTCCAGGGTGAAGACGGCACTGAAGGACGATTGTACGCGGGAGGAACAACTGAAGTTTTTCTTCCCTGAAGTTCTACTGGGAAGAATATATAACAAGAAGTAATAGATGATAACTAATATATATTTATTAGATAAATTAAGCTGCCATGAATTTGAGAAGCGGGAATACCGACAAACACGACAGAGATTTGAAATTTATTCATGTATCTATTTCTCATTTTAGAAAACGCAGAAGGTATTTAAAGCTTAGATCAAGTTTTTTGACTGAAAATAGAATAAAATTAGAGGTGGGTGAGAAATGAGCAAAAGAAGCTTGACAACTCATTTCGAAACGTTATATGAAGAATATGTTGAACATACGGACCTTGATGATTAATTAGGGTCTACAGTTTTTATACTTAGAGATAAGGTCGATAATTTAACAATTTCTGGAGAGTTAACTGATGGAGCCTTCTATTGAATAAATCTACCTTCGCTACAAAAATATCTTGAGGACAAACGGATAACTTTGCAGTAAATACCATGTGATTTCAACACTCTTTCTTCAAGCTTCTTACACGATTTTCAACAATGGTTAACCGTCTTAAGGTTAAACTAGTGCCATAATATTAGATTCTGAGGCAAATTTGAAACCCGAGAGTATAAATATTTGTATGTTACAATGGTTAATTGACGCACGAGGAACCAAGATGTTATCACAAGAAGTTCAATGTTGAGAATATGAAACGAACGCCAATCGCTTGCAGCTACGGCAGCACCTGCATCATGATGGGTCCCGACCCATCGCCTGTAGGCACATCACAGAAACACATCACAATATTGTAGCAATTAGAGAGAACAAAGGCGATAAATCTACCACTTAACCGATTGTTAAATGTTATTTTAATTGCAGTACAAACAACATCAACAAATTCAACATTTTTTTAATTGTGTGAAAATATCCTTACCGTTTATGGCTTCAAACTCATCCTGTGTGAGTTGGTTGCTCTGGCAGGTGTCCTGGGGCTCGAGCATGTCGCAAGCTTCGCACGCGATTAGCGAAGTCGACGAGGTGCATGGCGAACTCGAATAAGTGGATCCAGGAGAGGCACTGATTCTTGGCGAATTAAAATAATAATTTGGTCTAGGGGATCCAATTAAATTCTTATCCGAGAACGTTGGTAGGAAATAATCACCTCGAGTGGAGCAGTTACTGGGTATTAGGTGCTGACGACTAGATGGTCCATTCGTCTGAGACTGGGACGACAGCTGAGACTGCGCGATGCGCCGAGACGTAGCAAATGAAGATGAGGTCGTAGAAATCTCGGGAGCTGTTATTTGGTTTCGTGAACCCTCTCCACCATTGAATGAAAATGAATCATTTCGAGAAGGCGTAAGCTTTGAGCGAGTTTGACTAGGAGCGACTATAGGTAAGGAATCAGTTGCATGAGGTACATAAGCTTCGGTGTTGCCACTGAAATATTTGCAGCGGCCATTCGATCCGCACAAGCTTCCACAAAGACAACTCGATTGCTTTGCATGAGTGGTAGGACAGTGATAACTAAATCCAGTGTTTTGCACAGATAATTGATCTGCGCAAATTTCTTCATTGATTAAGCCATCACTCACATTTGAGCACTTAAACTGATGATCATCGTGAATGGCAACGAATCCGTTAGAAAGGCTATGATTCATGATCAAATTTGAACTCGCCCCATTGAACGCATCAAAGTTTTTAAATGAATTCGAGAAAACGTTTTCTGATGATGCTAAATAGGGCTGTGGACTAGGAAGTGAAAGATGATCACAGTTATTTCCCCAGTTGTCTTTTGGGGGGTCGTTATAGTTTTGACCATCCCCAATTTCGTCACGACATTCGGAATTTAATTGAGAACTATTATTGCTTCCAAGCACGATTGGTAGCTCCCGAACAGCAGCCTCATATTCAACAGGAAAGTCTATTTGGTCAGCAACGAAATCCATAGAAACAGTTCCATCTAGTGGATGAGAATTACCAGCCGATCCACATTCTATCAAATCGATAGGGACGTTACTGAAGTCAGACGAGTATCTATAGTTTTGAACTGTGTGATTTTCAATTCCATTTGGAAAGCTAGCAGCTGTCTCAACGCGAGTGCAGCCGCTCGAGCTAGAATTCACGACGTTAGAAGCCAGGCTACCTTGAGTCTCAAGCGTCTGTGAGCTCTTTAGCTCGCAATTCAATGTATTTTCATCCTGATTCGAGTCGCGATGATCGTTTCGAGCACGATTCTCAAAAGAGCGACGTACTGGCGCAGGTAGGAGCGGTTCATCCTGCTGAAAAATACAAATGATTTAAATTTCAATGTTGAAAATGAAGCTTCCATATAAAACCTTGAAGGACATTCTACATCAGAGAATTTGCTGTCTTCAAACAAATGTGGCTTTCAATGAGAGTGGGACATGCTAGGTACCTGTTGATAAATTTGCAGGATCATCCTGCCTGCAGGAGTCCAGTGTAGAGTCTTATTACAGAGTAAGCTCGACCTAGTTGCATGGTCTTGAGAGCACAGAACACGCAGAGCAGTAGCGCCTAGAAAACAGTTAAAGAAAAAATTATACAGATATCTGTTGTAAATGTAAGTTACAAATAACAATGTCAGGTTTGGGATCACATAATCTAAAAAAATTGTCACAACATAAAAAAAAATCAGTTAGCCTATGGGAAAAACCTTTACAGGATCAATAGCTATGCTGAGAGCCAATACAAGGGGAAATCTCTCTGGTGTAACAAACGCTTCCATAGATAACTTAACTAGGAGGCTTTCTAGCAGTGATGCTTGAAACTTCCACCAGAAGAATTTTAATAAAGAACATCATGGTCCATAATGAATATTGCCCTTTGCTAATAACTCTTTAGTGAAGGGCAACAAGCTATGCAGTAGGTACTTTGATATATTGTGCACAAAAATAATTTTAAAAATGAGTTGGAGGGAAACTAATTTGTAAGAGTTAACATAGAACAAGTCATAGGCTCAAGCTGTGCCGTACCTTCACTGTTGGCAGGAAATCCATCCATCATATCAAGCAGGAGCGCAAATGCATCTGCAGAAAAAAAAAGGTTTGCAGAATGAAGCCATAACAGCGAATTTATTTCATTTCAGTAGCATGACTGATTTACGGTATACCATCAAATCCTTATGCTGCTTCAGTCAATTAGAATATCTTACCATTTTCTTCCAGTAAATCATCAAATGGATTTGTATGATTTTCCCTTCCATTTCTCGCCTGCACAATAATGAATACTTTTAATTGTGTGGTTTAAAAAATTTTTATTGTGTAATGGCATCTATTACATGCCTTGAATATTACATCTGTTCTTCATTGAGAATGAAACTGATATGAAAACAATATAATTTCAGTAAACTAAGCCAACTTGGGTAGCTCTTTATTTCACCAACTTACTGTCTCTTTAGGAGGAACTTTCTCAAAGAATACTGGGAGGGTTTCCTTGTCAGTGTGAAGAGGCCCTGATTTATGATGGTGCTCATTTATTTTAATTGAATGATTAGTAGAACTTTGAACACTGCAGTCAAGTTGAGTGGGTGATGATCTCTGAAAACGAGCTGGGAGAGATTGTTCATTTATGCAAATGGTTTGGCAGTCATGTCCAGGTTCATGCAGAATTGTTCTACTACTTGGTGCACTTGGAAGCTGATCTGCAGGCCATAAAGCTGTGGATTTATTTGCACTTTGGCAGAAATTTTCATTTGCATGTTCATAAACTTGTGTAAAATTATATTTTTCTGGAATGCTGCATGTAAGAGGTTTTTGAATTTTCTGTTCATTAGAAGGGAATTCAAATTTTTCAATGAATTTTTCTTGAGAATTTTTCGCCACTTGCACAATAGTTTTTATCTCTTGTCTCTTTTTCCATTCAGAATACTTCACTTGTGATCTTAAGGCTTCTTCTTGAGAAGATTGCTTTAGTCGAGTGCTTTCAATTTTTTTCTCTTCTAGTAGCTTCTTCTTGACTTGAAGTAATTTTTCATCATATAAAAGAGGATTTTGTTGAATTGAATTTGCTTTGGCATGTTTTTCCTCAAGTTTTGCCAGCTGAAACTGCTTGAGAGCCGTTTTTAATTTCAGATCTTCTGGTGTATTGGTCTTTCTGAATCTTTTATTAGTGAAATTTTTAGAAGAAGAAAAGCTTGATTTGTTCTGATTATGCAAAATGCTTTTCATTGAGCTTCGATCTAATCCTATAATTCTCCTTCTTACCATCGACTGGATGGTTTCTTTCTGCTCAGCAGGCAAAACTGGAGCTGGAGCTGCTGTTCCTGACAGCCTAGTTAGAAGAAGATCTTTGACATAAGTTGATTGATTACACATTTCAATTAATGAAATGATAACTATTAACTGAGTAGCAAAAAATAATTTTAACTTGACTTTGTGTCTTCACAACCTTAGATATAAAAAAGTAAGCCCCTGAAAGAGACTAAGAGAGGACTTGTGAGCTTGTTAAACTATTAGCAGCAAAGACAAAATTATGAACAAAAATAATAATACCATCAAATGCAGTAATAAGGGACAGGCCAGGTAAATTGGGACAGTCATCTCATATTTTGTAGAAATGTTTTAACAGCTAAACCAATCAAAATATTGCAAACCTAAAAATAGTGGCATAAAGTTAAACATTTTTACTATCTATGTAGCATAAAGCAAGTTAGGAAATCATACATTTACTACCTTTAAAAAATCCCTGAAAAAGTGTGAAAAGTGCGATTTTGAAAAAGTACCTCTGCTAAGGTCTGCAGCAAAAGAAAAAAATATTTGCTGTATTGAAAAATTTTACTTACATAAAAGTTGCACACAGCTGTTGGCTAAAAATGCAATTAACTGAATTTGCCTATCTCATTAAAAAAAATTGTGGCCATTTCTTCTTTGGACCCCCCAGGTCCAAAGGGTAATAAGGGACACCCCCTAAAAACGCCAGCAAAGGCTCAAGTTAGCCAAAAAATCAATTAAGAAAAAAAAATTTTGATGACATTCACCTTGCTTAGCAAAAACAATTTCACTGAACGAAAAATTAATGCATCATCAGCCATCACAAAATTGTGCATAGAATGTCATAGATGGAATTGTGCACAGGGCAACATGGAGTGAAAAGTAATTAACCAAGAATATGATTTATTTCTCCAATAAATATGATGGTTGTCACTAAAATATTCCTTTCTGTTTCATGTATGTTTTAACGATCTTTTTTTGTTATAGTGAATTCACTTGACCCAATTAAAATGGTGAGAAATTACAAGCCATGTTGTAAGCTTACAGATACAGAAGAAATGCTACATGGCTGCTGATAGGAAGCTTGCAGTGGACAAGGTTGTTGTAAATGCACAATGGCATGCATGTACATGGATATGGTAATATCACATCAATAATACAATAATGTATGGATATGGTAATATGATATCAATAAAGGAAAAATAAGTAAAAATTACAGAAAATTAATTTATTCTACATCTACATCATCTATAAAGGAAGAGGAGGACTTCAGAGTAATGTTAGTAATGGATGAGTACACTTTGCATGCTTCAAACGTTTTAAAATGGAGTTTTATTTCAAGTGTCCGTAATTACCCTGTTGCTAGGGGTAATTCGGGATGCTTTTATTTTGCATCTGGTACTGTCAACCAGGGCTACTCAGGACTGGCGGGGCAACTCGGGACGCACCTCTGACACGTCGTAAAACAGTCATAGTAGCGAAACTAATTGGAATATTGCTAAACTAAATATAGTGGCCTTAACAACAACATTTTTCCTATCTATGTAGTATAAAGGAAGTCGAAAATACGACATTTACTAGCTTTGAAAAATTCCTGAAAAAAATGGTGAAAAATGCTATTTTGAAAAGTTACTTCTGCTAAGGTCTGTAGCAAAAAAAATATTTGCCATATTAAAAAATTTTACTTACATAAAAGCTGCACCCAGATGTGGGCTTGAAAACGTAATTGACAGATTTTGCCTGTCTCATTACAAAAAAAAATGGCGGCCATTTCCGCACGGCGGGGCTACTCGGGACACCCCCCCCCCGGGGCTATTCGGGACACCCTGGAAAGCACACTTACAGTAGAACCTCAGTTAGCAAAGGCTCCAGTTAAGAAAAAAATTGATTAAAAACAAAGAATATTGATTACATTTACCTCGCTGAGCGAAAAAAAAAGTTCACTTATCGTCTCACAAATTACAAGCCGTCCTGTAAGCTTACAGATACAGAAAAAATGCTATGATGCTGCTGATATGAAGCTTGCAGTGGACAAGGTTGTTGTAAATGCTC
>NW_025932252.1:0-1431 GCF_000764305.2 Hyalella azteca | reverse complement strand
ACTTAAAGGATTCCTAATATATTCACAGACGTATTTAAAAGTCTCAAACCATAATATTCTTCCTATAAAAACAGTTATTCACTATTTGGTAGAGCCATGTCAACTGTCAAATTTGACTTATTTTTCGATGATCTCACCACGTGGCATGCATTGTCTCTCTTTGGATCTCAATATTTTCCCGCTAGATGGCCAAGACCTAGTGTTTTTGCAGTATTTCGACACGCAAATGTATGACGTCATCATTTCAACCATCAATGAACGCATGGAACTAAAACAAAGCTTAATATAAAGGAAAAACTAGAGAAGTGAGGGAATTACCTACGATGTCGGAATATACCGCGTTTACCCTATATTCCAGCCAAGCTATATCAACATTCATTTAATTTCTAATAGATATACACAATAGTGGCAGATAATTCCATGTTTTTACTACCTATTTGTCAGTTTGGGTGATGGGTCCTCTGTCACACCGCATTTTTGTGAGATGGAAATTCCAATTCTGCATCCAGCCTGATCGCCCTGAGCCTGATGCATGCATTTAACATTAGCCTTATTAGGTACTTGGCTTAACCTACCATCGTTGGATTGATAAAAACCTCACTATTATAAATAGGAGAGAGACTAATTCAAATTTTATGATTATATTGATAACGGCCTCCGGACAATTGGAAATTATCGGTCATGCAAGGCCTATAAGCCTATTTAACAATGTAAACAACTTTTGAGGAAGAGGAACTAGGTATCTTTATCTTTGTTGATACAACAGCTATAAAGACAGAGCTACTGAGAAAGGCAACCGCGGGGACGCGTGACCACCGATAGCTGTAGTACGGTTTGTGTCAACCATACGGCCGCGAAGCTTTCACGTAAGGAACGGTCGTTTAGATGATGATGATGATGTCTTCTTTGAGGTGTAGTAAATGACCTCACACAGGTCGGTTGTCACACCTGGACATGACAATTTATTTCAGGCTTGTAGTTGCATTATCAGTTGGGGCCACATCGTTTGCTTTAATTATTTTGACCTCACAGGGTTTCCAATCTTCCGGTGCTTGCGAGGAATGCAGATAACGCCCCGATAATGAGGTGCTGCTCCCGTTTTGCGATGTCTTCACCTCCAAGCAGTGCGCGCACTGTTAGCTCCTCAATGCCAATGTTTTCCAAGGTCTGTCTCATTAGTTGACGAGCATCCCTGTAGCTGCTACATTCTAGCAAGAAGTGATCAATGGTTTCTTCCACTCTGCAATTCCTGCACAGTGGAGAGTCAGACATTTTGAAGCGATGCAGGTAAGCTTTTACCCCTACATGTCCCAGACGAAAGCGGGCCAATACAACAGCTATTCGACGGGACTTTGCATGCACCCAGGGGACTGGCAGCAGATTTCCTCTAACTGATGCAAGATGTCTGCCTTTGCCAGACTCAGCAACAGT
>NW_025932251.1:6016-17532 GCF_000764305.2 Hyalella azteca | reverse complement strand
ACATCGAACCCAATTTTTCGGTGAACTTTAGCCGTTATTATGTCGAGATCAAACTGTGACCGTGTCACTTCCCGTGACGGACCACTCGGTGTAACAACCTGTCACAAGCGACTAAGCTTATCAACGTGTCACAAGAAAATAAGTGTGTCAACGTGTCACAAAAGGCACAGTGTGTCAGCAATAGGAAGTGTTAATATTGAAGCGTCATGCGATGAGGACGGCAGCCCACGCAGGTGAGGTTGTCCACTGATGTAATTATTGTCATCATTTATCATTTCTGATCTGCCGTCCAACTGATCCCGTGCCGTCTAACTGATCTTCTGCCGTCCAACTGATCCGTGCCGTCTGACGGACTCTATATACCCATACCCAGTACAAAATCCAGGATGTTTCACCGGCCATTAAGCGCGAGGCGGACAATCGTGCAAGTCGATGGGCTACCTCTCCCATTAGTGGTACCGGTACGACTTATTGTGCTTGCTGTCCATGGACCGTGCTATCAAAAGTAGTTACGAGTTTGTAACTCCTGCCATCATTCACTGATAGCTATTCAAGCTAAACCCATCAATCACAAACAAGAAATCGGCAGCTACGTAGACTCAACGACTTCCGACTTTGGGCTTCGGGGCCTATACTTTCAAAAACGTTTAGAGATCGTAAGTACTTATATTATTAGTTTGCTTATATCGCAAGTTCACAAGGAATTTAAAAGCAAAGAAAACGCCAAGAAAATTCACCATATCGATATAGTTTTGAAAGTATGGCCTCAGGTCTGGTGATTGTGGTGGTCAAATGAGATGCTCAACTTCATTAGAATGTTCCTCGTGCCCTTCTTTAACAAATCAAGCTGTAGGGATCGGGACATTATCATCTTGAAAGATGGTGTTAATTTTTCCCTTCCGGAAACAGTGCTTGAACCATTGAACGAACTTGGTCCTCCAAAATTCCTAAATAGTCACGGCTTTTGTTCTTTCATAAAGAGAAATCATTGATACGCTGGATTACCAAGAAATAGCACCCCAGATCATCACACATCCCCCGCCATGTTTTACGGTTGGGAGGAGGCAGTCAGGATTGAACGACTCTTTTGGATGTCTCTACACGCGAACTCAGCCATAGGTTGGAAATAAAGTAAATAAATGTTTCGTCAGAAAAAATCACATTTTTCCACTACCCAAGGGACCAATTATGGAGGTTTTTACACAACTCTAAACACTTCGAAGCATTTTTTATTTGATACCAGAGATTTTGTAATTGCAGATCTTTCATAGAATCCAGGGGCCATACTTTCAAAACTCGCTAAGTGAACGTGAGTACTTACGCTCTGTTTTCTTGTCTATGATTGGTGGATTTTACTTGAAAGTCCGTCAATGATTGGCTGATGAACTTACGATCTCTTAACTTTTTTTGAAAGTATAGGACCTGATCTGTGCAGCTCTCGGCGGACAGTCTTAATGGAAACTGGGTCCTGTAGGTCTCCATTGAGGTCTGCAGTAATTTTAACAGCCGCGGTCTTTCGATTGTCTCTCACAATTCGATTTAGTTACCGACGGTCTCTCTCAGACAACTTCGACTTTCGGCCTGACCTGTGTTCTACTGAGGACGTTTTTCTTTCTCTTTCAAAAGCAGTCATTACTTTTAAGAGTTCCTCTAGAAAAGTCAAGCATTCGGGAAGTTTCTGTCACACTAGCTCCTGTCATACGGGCACCAACATTTTGGCCTCTTTAAAAGTCAGAGAGATTTGCCATTTATTGGTTATAGGTTAGGTTATAGACCCATAAATATACTAAAAATATCTGTGCAAGGATAAAATATCAATTAGCAACAAAAATAAACGCCAACACATATAATATATCACGTTTTTATTGTTTATAACACGTTCAAAAATTACGATAGCAAGATTTCAGATGTTTCCCTTATTTTGTCCAACCTCTGTATTTTCGTGGCATTGTTCAGGTTGCAGGTAATATATTTTAATGTTGAAGTAATATATTTAGTATTAGTATATCAAATCTATAATAGAGTCATATTATTATATTATCATTATTTGTTACTAGAGCCTAATAATAAGAATAAATTTCATATTATGAAACAAGTGTAACCAGGGACACTAGGTATTACTCAATGCTTGCCTCACATTTACGTTTATTATCAGTTCAAATGAATGGAGTATGTTCCAGGAATAAGATTTTAATTAATGAATAATGAATGAGGTTTCATGTATATCTGATATAAGCTGAATTATTTTCTTCACTGTGGCGTCTTGTGGCATTCATTATTCGGTGCGTGCAATGTTGTGATGACTTGTATACTGCACACACTGTACGTAATGAGGGGTGATACTGTACACACTGTANGACATGCGTCTCGATGCTGTAGCTTGAAAATCCTAGGAGGAGATAGGCAGTTTTTTTCTAAGAATTTCACGTTTTCTTTAATTTTTTCGAAACCTTTATACGAACAAAAAGTCTTTGATTTCTGTTTTACATATGTGCTGTCTCTTATACACATCTAGATGTGTATAAGAGACAGACGCATTCCTCCCCCCACGCCGCACGCATTCCTCCCCCACGCCGCACGCATTCCCCCCCCACGCCACACGCATTCCTCCCCCCACACCGCACGCATTCCTCCCACTAGGGGAATGTCTGGTGTTGTTATAAGCGTGCGTGTTTTTTACGAGGTTCTCGGCCCTTATTGGGGCAGTCGCGGGGCCTGAGGATGAGCTGTTGTCCCCACGGGGCCCAAATAAGGGGATACTGTGGGGGAGAGGGGGAGGTAATTTGTGGGTGACCCGCGGGGGCGGGGGTGCCACGGCGGGGGTTCAGGTCAGCCGAGACCGTCAGTGCCGTCCCGGCGGTGGTGGGGAGAGGTGCGCACGTGTGCGGTCCGCGGCGAGTGCTGCCCGGAAAATGTCCTGTGTTGCTAGGCACATGAAATATATCGATATTCAATAGATTATTCATAAATTTAAAAAATAGTTTACTGCTTCATTATTGTGCTCATAATCTTTGAGCACAATTTCATTTGCGTTTGTTGTATAATTATTATATGCTTGTTTCGTCGCGGGAAGTTTGCTTGCTTCGTTGGTTAGGAAGTGCGTGAATTGGGAGACGCTACGCTGTTTTTACAAGCATCAGTAATGTGACGATAATGACGACACGAATAAATAACAGGCCAGACAAACAGGGTAGGCAAATACCGGGACAGACAAATAACAGGACAGATCAATAACAGGACAGACAAATAACAGGACAGACAAATAACAGGACAGACAAATAACAGGACAGACAAATAACAGGAAAGACAAATAACAGGACAGACAAATAACAGGACAGACAAATAACAGGGCAGACAAATAACAGGGCAGACAAATACCAGGACAGACAAATAACAGGACAGACAAATAACAGGACAGACAAGTAACAGGACAGACAAGTAACAGGACAGACAAGTAACAGGACAGACAAATAACAGGGCAGACAAATAACAGGACAGACAAATAACAGGACAGACAAATAACAGGACAGACAAATAACAGGACAGACAAGTAACAGGACAGACAAATAACAGGACAGACAANATCACAAACAAGAAATCGGCAGCTACGTAGACTCAACGACTTCCGACTTTGGGCTTCGGGGCCTATACTTTCAAAAACGTTTAGAGATCGTAAGTACTTATATTATTAGTTTGCTTATATCGCAAGTTCACAAGGAATTTAAAAGCAAAGAAAACGCCAAGAAAATTCACCATATCGATAGTGAAAACGTTTCAGTACCGATATGGTGAATTTTCTTGGCGTTTTCTTTGCTTTTAAATTCCTTGAGATCGTAAGTTCATCAGCCAACCATTGACGGCCTTTCAAGCAAAATCCACCAATCAGTATAGGGATGCTGAGGGTAGAGCTCTTGACAAGAAAATAGAGCGTAAGTACTCACGCTCACTTAGCGAGTTTGGAAAGCATAGCTCCGGGAGCGTTTGGGCGCGCGTATACGCTGGAAGCTTCGTCGATGGCGCGGCGATGATACGCGGGTGCCTCGTCCACTCCGCGCGGCCTTGATCTGCCCTGGCGCGCCGGCGAAACGTCCTGAATTTTTGACCAGGTGCAACGCGCCCTCGCTGGTCCCGAACTGTACGGAAATTTTTCCTGATTTGACATGGGTTAGCTTGCTGGTAATTGAAGAAGAAACTAAAGCCTGAGTCCATCTTTAGTGCAAATCAAGAGTGTCACGTACGGTTAATTGAAGTCTAACTTAAGGTTAATTCAAATGTAACGTATGTTTGATCAAAATTTCGCCTATTCCTAACGCGACTGTACCATATATGGTTAAAATAGATGCATGTGATGTGAGTCTACGCCAGGTTAACATAAGTGTAATGTAAAGTTAACATGACTGTAACTTGAGTGTATGCAAACTGTAACTTCACTCGTCGATCATAACATGATACACAAAGACCTTTGTATGAATATGTCCCCCCCACAGACGGCAGAACGGGGGGTCCCTACACAACCTGGCCGCCCCCCGCCTCACCTACTCCGGCACCCCCACCCTACCCAAGCAGGGGTGAGTGTAGTGGTTTCCTCTCCCCTTGTGCCTATCACTGTTCCCCATTTACTTATCATTGTTCCCCACTTACTTACAAATATATAGTTATCAATTTACGTATGATTATTTCCTATTTGCATATTATTGTTATCATCCTGTCTATCATTGTTCCCTTCTCATTTAGTATAGTATCTTCTGCATTCAAGAATGGGCCTGGATAAGCCTATTGCCAATTCTTGTAATTTTCTTGACTAGTTCACAGATCTAAAAGACTGGCCTTTTGATCAAATCTTTTCAACGGACGGTAGGTTTGAAATCGTTTCTAGACTTTCAGTTGTTCCTTAGGGTACTAGGCTGTTATTCCCAAATAAAAATTGAGAGTGGAGCACCTATGTTTTTATGGTGGCTATCGGCGGACCCCATAGGTGGAGCTTATATGATTTATACAGTGAATTAAGGGTCTGTCTCTTATACACATCTAGATGTGTATAAGAGACAGACCCCCACCCCCGCGCCCTCTGCACACCTCCTCCTAGACTGGGTCTATGGCTACAGGTGAGGGGTCCATGGCTACTTCTAAATTGTTGAAGTCATAGAAAATTATCGGTATGACAAGATCGTATCAGCGTGGCCTTGGGCGTTCACTTGGTCGGCAGCGCGACGAGCGGTCGTGTCAGACGCACGACCTCAGTGAGCTGCTGGCCTTCATGCAGGCATGTCGGTGCTGCTCCCTGCAGCATCTCATTTATCTTTTGTTGTCGTCATTCATAGTTAAGCGTTTTTCTTTATTGAAAATCGCAAAATAATTTTAACAGAGTTAGGGTATGATGTCAAACTAATGAAAAATGAGAACAATGTTTTAGAAAAGGTGACAAAAATTTAAATAATTTCGAGAGCTTATACTGCGTACTTTAACTTTAATCTACTTTGATTGTTTCAAGTTATTTATGTGGTTTTGATTACATGAAACTTTTTTTTTTCATACCTTCACGTATGTCGTATAAATTTCATTACTGTCACACGTTAGTCGTTACAAGGATCGCATTCTCACATTCATAAAATGTTGCCATAAACTTATTACTATTTATTGTTGAATGATTCATCGACAACCTCTTGACCAAGTCCTTACATGAAATCCCCTCGTTGCCGCCCCTGCAGAGGGCGCGACTGCCGCAACAACCTGCAGCAGCTGCCCACGGGTGAACTCGTGTACTTCGTGGCGGCGGTGGCGGTGCTCTACAATGTGGCGGACAACCAACAGCGCCACTACCTCGGCCACACCGACGACATCAAGTGGTGCGTGTAGAGTGTTGTGCAACTGCAGTATATAGCTGTAGCGTGTAGCTGTAGCGCCACTACCTCGGTCAAACTGACGACATCAAGTGGTGCGTGTAGCTGAAGCGTGTACTTGTAGATTGTGTCTGTTGCGTTAAGCTTATGTCACATGCATCCACATCGTGGATTTGCGGACGATACGAGAGTGCTGATGAGGACCACAGACGTCCTAGGCTGCGAGAGATAACATGATGACTTGTCGAAAATCTACGACTGAGTCCTAGTGAATAATATGAAAAAATAAACGGCCGGCACCAAGTTCGACGTAATGAGATACCGAGTCGGCACAGAGGCCGGAATGCCACATCGCTACTTGGCATCGGACGGCACAGAAATTGAAGAGAAGCAACTAGTTCGAGATCTCGGAGTACGTGTTGATGAGTAACGAAGCTACGTCTGATGACCACATCGAGGAAATAGTTGCGCGATGCAGACAACGGATGTGGTGGATCTGGCGGACATTCCGAACAAGAGAAGCAGCGCCAATGATTACACTCTTCAGGGCGATCATGCTCCCCAATCTTGAGTACTGCTGCCAGCTTTGGGCTCCACTCAAGATCAACGCGGTTCGGCAAATGGAGACAGTCTAACGGACTTTCACGTTTAACATCAGCGGTATGAGGGAGCGGATCTGAACTCCTGGGGCAGGCTGGAGCGCCTTGGGACTGAACTCACTGGATAGGAGAAGACAGAGGTATATACATCGTACTGTATACCTGGAAGACGATAACCGGACTGGCTCCCAACTTTAAAATTGAGACTTTCGATCAAGATAGTGACATATTTCAACGAAAGGAGGGGATACTGAGCAGGATACCCCCATTTAACAACCGCACTGCGACCAGAGATCAGACTCTTCAGGAGAGATCTCTTTCCGTAGCACGACCGAGGCTGTTCAACGTCTTGCCAAATTCTCTGAGAGGAGCTGAGTTCACCCTTGCCACCTTGCTACACTGGAAAGACGATTGGATGTTCTTCTGAGTACGATCCCGGATTATCCTGTTATATCACACTATACCCTCTGAAAATTCCAAGCAAAAGCATTTTGCATCAGCTGGTAAAAATTACGGCAGATGCACCGTGGTCACCTTGAACGTTCCCTCCGGGACCTGAGGGCGGGACGCCCTGCCAATAGACGGCTTGAAGACGAAGGTGGTGCATCAGCATGACCACGGACGAGAATATCCTGAACTTGACTTGAAATTTATAGCTATATCGTGTATTTGTGGAAAGTAACGAGTCAAGTGCCAAATCTTCTGTTAAACTTGGTGAACTTTTTCCCTGCAACTCAAGTTGTACGTATAAGTCTCACCGAAAAATCCCAAGTTCTCAGTCCAAGATCGCAGCCAAAAGTAGCTTTAATAAATGTATGTTTTGTTTGCCCAGCCTTGCGGTTCACCCCAACCGGGTTATCGTCGCAACCGGACAGACGGCTGGCAACAACCGCACCGACACGCGGGTGAGTCCGGCGCTTCCCCCATCTCGTCCCCCAACTCGGGGGATATTTATTTATTTATTTATTTATTTATTTATTCATCTTCTTGATTATTATTTTATCTAGTCATTATTTATTATTTATTAAGTTATGAATCTATTTATTTATGAATTCATTGTTCACTTATTTAATTACTTATTTATTTATTTATCGATTCATCTATTTAGTTATTCAAATACGTTTACCTACATTTAGTCATTAACTTATTCATTTCTATTTATAAATACTTAAGAATTATTAGTGGGCAAGAGGGTGAACAAGAAATTGATGATGGGTTTTGTGGTGTGGGGTTTGGTGTGGGGAGGTTCTTAATTGTAGCAGGTTTTATGTGGGGGAACTTGAGGTTCATTTCCATCAACTGAGTCGTGCTGTGGGCGAGATAGTCGGTCTCTTTTTGCACAATGACCCGTTCATTGATCTGAGTGTATTCTGTCTGCTGTGGCTGGATGTGGTTACTTACAGTAATGTCAACACTCGGAATAATGAAGAGGTCACATTATCCAAATTCTTACACACTTTCTGTACGCACGAATGATAGGCTTTTTTACCTGCCCAAACAGTTTGAGGGAAAACCTACTAATGGGCAAAGAGTGCATCGCTATTTGGACACATCCTCACTAATTTCTCTGTTTGTAAGATTTTTTTGCATATACAGAAGTTAGACAAAATAAGGGAAACACATGAGAAATCCATGAAATATATTTTAGTTTGGTGTAGGTCCACCTTTTGCGGCAATTACAGACTCAATTCTACGAGGTATTTATTCATACGAATTGTGAATTGTTTCCAAACGAATTTTGACCCATTCTTCAGTTAAAACTTTGCCGAGCTCTTCTAAAAACGATGGCGGCCGGAATGGACTTCTGACATTTCTCTAAAATCGACCCTAAATGCTCAATAATATTCAAGTCTGGGGATTGTGGTGGTCAAATGAGACACTCAACTTCATTAGAATGTTCCTCGTGCCATTTTTTAACAATTCCAGCTGTATGGATCGGGGCATTATCATCTTAAATGATGGTGTTAATTTTTCCCCTCCGGAAACAGTGCTTGAACGAACTTGGTCCTGCAAAATTCCTAGATAGTCACGGCTTTTGATTCTTCCATGAAGAGAAATCATTAATAATACTCTGGATTACCAAGAAATAGCACCCCAGATCATCACACATCCCCCGCCATGTTTTACGGTTGGGAGGAGGCAGTCAGGACTAAATGACTCTTTTGGCTGTCTCCAAACTTGAACTCAGCCATAGGTTGGAAATAAAGTAAAAAATGATTCGTCAGAAAAAATCACGTTTTTCCACTACTCGAAGGACCAATTATGGAGGTTTTTACACAACTCTAAACACTTCGAAGCATTTTTTATTTGATACCAGAGATTTTGTAATTGCAGCTCTTCCATAGAATCCAGATCTGTGCAGCTCTCGGCGGACAGCTTTATGGAAATTGGGTGTTGTAGGTGTCATTTAGGTCTGCAGTAATTGTAACAGCCGCGGTCTTTCGATTGTCTCTCACAATTCGATTTAGATACTGACGGTCTCTCTCAGACAACTTCGACTTACAGCCAGACCTGTGCTTTGCTGAGGACGTTTTTCCTTCTCTTTCAAAAGCAATCATTACTTTTGAGATAGTACCTCTAGAAACGGCAAGCATTCGGGTAGTTTCTATCACACTAGCACCTGCCGTACGAGCGCCAACAATTTGACCACTTTTAAAGCCAGAGAGGTTTGCCAATTGTTAGTTATTGGTTAGGTTGTAACAAAAAATTGTACTACAAATATCTGTGCAAGGATAAAATATCAATTAGCAGCAACAATAATACATAAAAATGCGTCACATTTTCATGGTTTATAACATGGTCTTCTAAAGTTACGATATAAAAATGTCAGATGTTTCCCTTATTTTTTCCAACCTCGTGGCATTGTTCAGTTATCAGGTAATATATTATAATGTTGATGTAATATATTTAATATTACTATATCAAATTTATATAGGAGTAATACTATAATAATACTTCTGTTACGAGAGCCTATTAGTGAGAATAAATTGTATATTATGAAACAATTAACCAGCGACACTTACTATTAATCAATGTATGCCTCACATTTACGTTCATTATCAGTTCAAATGAATGGAGTATGTTTCAGGAATAAGATTTTAATTAATGAATAATGAATGAGGTTTCATGTATATCTGATATAAGCTGAATTATTTTCTTCACTGTGGCGTCTTGTGGCATTCATTATTCGGTGCGTGCAATGTTGTGATGACTTGTATACTGCACACACTGTACGTAATGAGGGGTGATACTGTACACACTGTACGTAATGAAGGGAGATACTGTACACACTGTACGTAATGAAGGGAGATACTGTACACACTGTACGTAATGAAGGGTGATACTGTACACACTGTACGTAATGAAGGGTGATACTGTACACACTGTACGTAATGAAGGGTGATACTGTACACACTGTACGAAATTACTGTACACAGTCATGGCGACTCAACGCTCCCATCGACCTCTCTCACCCGTCTGCTCAGACTTGGGTATGTACTGTATACTGTATACTGTCCTGTGTGCCGTCCTGTGTACTGTTCTATGTACTCCTCACTGTTCACTGTATACTGTCCTTTCTACCCCTCACTGGCCTGTGTACCACTCACTGTCCTGTATACTGTCCTGTGTACCCCTCACTGGCCTGTATACTGTCCTGTGTACAATTCACCGGCCTGTATACTGTCCTGTGTACCTCTCACTGGCCTGTATACTGTCCTGTGTACCTCTCACTGGCCTATATACTGTCCTGTGTACAATTCACCGGCCTGTATACTGTCCTGTGTACCTCTCACTGGCCTGTATACTGTCCTGTGTACCTCTCACTGGCCTGTGTTTTTTCACTTCTTAAAGCGCATGCACGCTGTTGCTGTTACCATCTCCGAATTATCTTTATCTTTTTTACTAGTCTAACTAATCGTCATAATCGTTAATTATCATTATCTCTGTTACTAGTCTAACTAATCGTCATAATCGTTAATTATCTTTATCTCTGTTACAAGTCTAACTAATCGTCATAATCGTTAATTATCTTTATCTCCGTTACTAGTCTAACTAATCGCCATAATCTTTAATTATATTTATCTCTGTTACTAGTCTAACTAATCTTCATAATCGTCAATGTTCTGTCAACTGATAAGGCTCGAATTAATCAATAATCACACTAAGTATTATAGTTCATACATTTCAGTCTCCCCATAGTCTGACATAACCCATAGGTAACAAATATCACTATTGACACATAAACCCCTCGTGTTTAAATTAAATAATAATTTAATTTGTATTAGATGGATAAATTTGTTTCATGTTGAATGCGCATTGAATAAACAATAATAAACACGTTGTTTGAATTTGCTAATTTTATCTATTTCCTGTCATGCTTTGTAGTTATACGAGGTTTGCTTGCACGTAAATGTTTGCTTGCTTTAGTGTAAATATAAGGTCATCGTTATTAATTAACAATATTTCGAGAGAGAACTATCAAGTAAATTCGTGCATTTTTTCGTTGCATTTTTTGTTATCAGCTTGTCTTTTATAAATCAATATCTTGACTGCCTCACCTCTGTTCAGAATATTTTATTTTCAATGGGAATTATTCATCTAATTATAATGCTTGCAGAAGAAAATCTTTATTTATGCCTTTTCCAAATTATCTTTGCTTAGCTGAGATGTAAAACAAAGCGAAGATGTGTTGTGTGTCATACATCAGTGGCCACACAACACTGATATATGCCACACAACACTGATATATGCCACACAAGACTGACATATGCCACACAACACTGATATATGCCACGCAACACTGATATATGCCACACAACACTGATGCTGTCTCTTATACACATCTAGATGTGTATAAGAGACAGCTGTACACACTGTACGTAATGAAGGGTGATACTGTACACACTGTACGTAATGAAGGGGGATACTGTACACACTGTACGTAATGAAGGGTGATACTGTACACACTGTACGTAATGAAGGGAGATACTGTACACACTGTACGTAATGAAGGGTGATACTGTACACACTGTACGTAATGAAGGGTGATACTGTACACACTGTACGTAATGAAGGG
>NW_025932251.1:0-5117 GCF_000764305.2 Hyalella azteca | reverse complement strand
AGATGTGTATAAGAGACAAGGTGAGGGGTGTGTGAGAGGGGCGAGAGGGGCCTTAAGCTGCTCGAGAGCAAGGTGAGGGGCGTGTGAGAGGGGCGAGAGGGGCCTTAAGCTGCTCGAGAGCAAGGTGAGGGGCGTGTGAGAGGGGCGAGAGGGGTCTTAAGCTGCTCGAGAGCAAGGTGAGGGGCGTGTGAGAGGGGCGAGAGGGGCCTTAAGCTACTCGAGAGCAAGGTGAGGGGCGGGTAAAATTCTTTGTCATCAGCACCTTAACAAAATTTAGGTAACACCCAGGCTTCTGCTCAGGAGTCGCTACACTCGGTTTAGTCATTCTATGTCTGCGCTGCCACCTGATTAAAATAACCTTCTCGTCTAAATCTCTTCTCCGATATGGTGTCTTCACGGCGTAACAAGCATGTTCTTACAGTGAGAAAAATGTGTCCAGAGAATATGACGAGTGTGTCCATAGAGTAAGACAACCGTGTCCTAGGAGTATAACTGCCCTTCCATCTTGCCCCACAATCGCTTCCAACCCCCACAATATTCACTTCCTCCCCCCCGGCAGTGCTCCAGCGACCCGGTGCTGAGCGTGGAGTGGTCCCCCTTGGACGGCTCGTCGTTCGTGACGTGTGGACGAGGTAACGTGTGCTTCTGGACGCACGAGCGCGGCATGCTCGTCAAGAGACAGGGAACCTTCGAGACGAGGGGACGTCCTAAGTACGTCACCGCCCTCGCCTTCCTCAACACTGGCGACGTGCTCACTGGCGACTCTAGTGGCAACCTCGTCATCTGGTTCAGGGGTGGGTCAACAGGAATCCTATCTACTATTCTTATCTAACGTTACTATTTATCTTCTTAGGCAATAAGTTACTTCTAATGTAATTGTGAACTTGCCGGTCTTTGGTGTCAGAGCTCATATAAAAGCTCTACCTGATGATCGGGGTACGTGACAAAGGTCGTGAAGGATAAGTAAGACACATCTGTCTAGATAACATATCTTATATACATTATACATTGCGATACATTACGGTTATACATTACGATACAAAGGTATAAGCTACGGCGCCGACCGTAAGATCGGAGAACCGACTGAACCGTTACATCGCGGAGCGCTTTCCAACTACTGCGGGGGGCTTTACTTAAGGTTGCTAGCCCTTATATAGCATTCGGTTCCGCCCACAACTAAGGTATTGATCACGTGATCTATCGCGTGTCTTCCAGATGTTGACTTATGTCATCAATCTCTATTAGGTGAAGTGAATATTACGTCTCAATAACATACAATTATAATGAGACGCCAGATTGATATCGGACATTGGCAAGCTTGGACTGCCTGCAATTTGACAGTGAAATGCCATGACGGTAGTGAATTTAATTATTTCGGCCATGACGGTTGCACTCACTGCTGATGTTAGCGGAAATTTCTAGCTGGAACTTATGCTCAGCAAATGAAGTTATGTTCGGTCCGGTCAGGTTTGTTTTGGGGTAACGTGTTTTATGGTGAATGGGTTAGGCTAGATGCTGTATGACTACATTTACCTTGAGCAAGCTTAGGCGGGGACTGTGGCTTTAAGCAGTTCACTTCATAGGCAGTTCTACCCTCTAGCGATCTTACCCACGGCAAGCAATAAGACTTGAGTGTGACGTTTGGTAAGCTGGCTTCCGGCATGCATTGAGCGCTCTGATGTACCTATCACACAGGAAGCAACACGTCTACACATACGGCCAGTCTGTGTACTAATGAGCCCATTACACAGGAGGCAACACAGCGGCACACACAGTACACAAGGCACACACAGGCCCTGTGTTCTCCCTGCTGGTGCAGAACAGCGGCGCCGTCGTCAGCGCCGGNGGTCAAGGCAGGTCATAATGATCTATGTGATGGTCAAGGCAGGTCATAATGATCTATGTGATGGTCAAGGCAGGTCATAATGATCTATGTGATGGTCAAGGCGACCCACACCAGGGCCCCACCTTCCCCGCGCTAATCTCCCCGTGTCCCCGCAGGTCCCCGAGAAGTACGGGGCCCCGCGTGTGGTGACCAACGGGCGTGGGTCCCGCCTTGTCGTGGGCACAACCCGCAACTGCATCCTCACGGGGGGCTTCACCCTCCCCCTCACCCCCGTCGTCCAGGTGCGGGGGACTGGGGGTGCTTATACATTTTATATCTATATATATTTTTTTTGTACACGATTATGTACACTGAGGGGGTGAAGGAGTGGATGCTGATGTAGCATAAACGGGTAATATTTTGTACACTGTGCATTAGTACTGTTGACAGTACAATAAAATACTACTGTGCTGTATCTGGGACCTAGGGCTGTATCTGGGACCAAGGGCTGTATCTGGGACCTAGGGCTGTATCTGGGACCTAGGGCTGTATCTGGGACCAAGGTCTGTATCTGGGACCTAGGGCTGTATCTGGGACTTAGGGCTGTATCAGGAACCTAGGGCTGTATCTGGGACCTAGGGCTGTATCTGGGTTAGGGCTGTATCTGGGACCTGCACATACGAGACCTATGACTATGTAGTAATTAGGACTCTTCTATACTGCTCTGAGCTCTAGCCTCAGTAACCTGAATCATTTACCCTAATAATCTGTAGCATTTACCCCACTAACCTGCAACATTTACCCCCAAACAACTGGAAAATTTACCCCGCTAACCTGCAACATTTACTCCCTGATCTGTAGCATTTACCCCGCTGGCCTGCAGCATTTACATCACTAACCTGCAGCATTTACCCCCTACTAACTTGACAATTATGCACTTACTAAGTAGCTGTGCTTGCATCAAACTAACCTGCAGCCTTGCCCCACTAACCCACCGTGGCCCGCTGTTGCCAGTTTGGCGGTGTGCAGGAGGCGGTGCAGAGTGGGTGCTTCTCGCCGTGTGGGTCGGTGGTCGTGGTGGGTGGCGTGAGCGGCTACTGGGCGGCGATGGACGCCACCACACGCCAGCTCAGGATGGAAACTAGGGACGGCACACAGCCCATACAGGTGAGTAAAGGACGGCACACAGCCTATACAGCCAGGGATCACTCAAAGAGAGTTATTCCTCTCTTTGAGTACTACTGCCAGCTTTGGACCCCGTTCACTGTGAGCGCAGTGCGGCAATTAGCGGTCCCGCGAACTTTCACGTCCAATTTAAGCGGGATGGAGAAGCTGAATTTCTGGGGAGGCCGGAGTGCCTGGGTCTATACTCACTGCTAAGTACACGGGAGAGGTAGTATGCCATTCTGTACACATGAAAAATAATAACCGGAGTGGCACATAACTTCGATAGCGAGACATTCATGATTGAAACATACCATTACAAAAGAAGGGTAGAGGGAAACTGTGTAGGATACCCAAACTACGCAACAGATCTGCGGTTAGAATTTTAATCTCAGCTGTAATGATCCCTTTCCTTGGCCGAACCGAGGCTGTTTAACGTCTTGCTAGAGGATTTAAGAGTGGGTGAATGCAAACTTGAGAGCTTCAAGGGAAGATGACCTGTTCCTGGGCACAATCCCTGATAGTCCGCCCCTGCACCACTACCAGCGGCGAGAAGCAAGCAACAGCATCGTGCATCAGCTGTCCCAACTGAGGGCTTCAGCTGGCCCAACTGAGGGCTTCAGCTGGCCCAACTGAAGGCACCAGCTGGCCCAACTGAGGGCATCCGTTGTCCCAGCTGAAGGCACCAGCTGGCTCAACTGAAGGCAGATGCGCGGTATTTATGGACCAGACCCTCAAGACTATACCGGCCAAGACCTGCCGAGGGCTGAGCGACGGAATACTGAGGCCGCACTCCTGCGTGGCCTGGGACTATCACGTCGGGAACGCATACCGAGTACGGATAACACTCATCCTAGCCCTTTTGATCCCTTTCCTCAATACTGCTGCCAGCTTTGGACCTTCTTCAAGCCAACTGTGTGTTACTGGACATTTAACTGTATTTACATCTGTGACTCATAATAACATAATAACCATTTAACTGTAACTACAGCTGTAACTCTCAATAACATATCGTGTCGCTGGTATGGGCGGCACACGCCAAGTATGGGCGGGGGTCCCCACTAACACGCATTACCTCCTCGCAGGTGCTGAAGTTCTCCCCCGACGGTCAGTACCTGGCGGTGGGGTCGCGTGACGGCTGCATCTACGTCTACCAGGTCATGGACCACCTCACGCGCTTTGCCAGGCTCGGCAAGTGTCAGGTCAGCATTCATTTCAAATGTTACTTATAATTACTCTAAATACATTGAAAGAACTCGAACTATAGAGCTAACAAGCAGCCATAGCGCTGGAGCTTACAATTGACTCACTCTGAATCCTCACCCCGGCGCTACAAACCGTAAGATATGTCCGTAGCTTCGTAACCTGTAACCATGACAGCTACAGTGTATGACTGCAACGCTCAGTGTTATCCAGTGTCAATCTGACGTCTCATTATAATCATTATAATTGTATGTAATTGAGACGTAATATTCACTTGACCTGATAGAGATTGATGACATTAGTCAGCATCTGGAAGACACGTGATAGATCACGCGATCAAGACCTTAGTTGTGGGCTTAAGCGAATGCTATATATGGGCCAGCAACTTTAAGTATAGCCACCGCGGTAGTTGATAAGCGCTCCGCGATGTATAACGTGTCGGTTGAATTCTCCGACCTTACGGCTTATACCTCTGTATCGTAATGTATAACCACCCCGTATATAAGATATGTTATAAGACACATGTGTCTTACTTATCCTTCATGACCTTAGTCAACGAGCCCGATCCTCAGGTATAGAGCTTAATATATAAGCCCTGAAAGTGTAGCGAAGTAGGTACTATACGTTGTGCTGCCTGACTTACTGTTACGCCGTGTGACCAACTAGACTACTAGAGCGATGTTTCAATAACTACAGCTGTAACTCCCAATAATATAATTAACCCTTAACTTTAACCCTGCAAACGCTGCAGCCGCGCAGGAAACGCTTCAATTCTGCTCATGCAGCCAGCGAGGCCGTGAGCTAAACGCTGCACCTAATATATAATAACGCTGCACCTAATATATAATAACGCTGCACCAAATATATAATAACGCTGCACCTAATATATAATAACGCTGCACCTAATATATAATAACGCTGCACC
>NW_025932250.1:0-841 GCF_000764305.2 Hyalella azteca | reverse complement strand
AAATAAAAGATCTACAAAGTTGCGTTTGCGTTTTTCTAATTTCTTTATAGTTTGGATTTTATTGAGTAAAAAGTGGGGAAAAAATCGAAAAAAAAAATCGAAAAATTTCCGAAAAATAGTCCCACACCCACAAAAATAGAAATTTCAAGAAAAGCCAACGCAGTTTTATAGATATGGTCTTTACGCATCGAATGATATGTGTCACGATGTTGTAGCTTGAAAATCCTAGGAGGAGATAGATTTCAAAAGTACCCCCTTTTTTGACCATTTTCTAAGAATTTCACGTTTTCTTTCATTTTTTTCGAGAAATTCACATGAATAAAATGCGAGTTTTTTCCATTTTACATGTGTACCAAGTTTCACAGTGATCCGTTTGTAAATAGCCGAGATAATTTTTGGGGTAGACGCTCCCCTTAATAATCATCATCAATCATCATTTATTTGAGTTTCCTGACCCCTAGTGCAGAACTAACAGCAAATATATACGTAGATTGAAATTAGCCGTCTTACACTAAATTCTATTTCCCTGCGGTGCAGGCAATTGTGCAACGGTCAATTTCCCTGATAGTCGGGTACTGCTTGACTGCCTGAGATTGTCGCTCTTCATATGTTTTAAATACTTCACCGAATTGTCATTAAGCGTTCGGGACATTCTTATGATTGTAGATAATTCTGCCGTAACTTTACTTCTCTCCATCCTAAAATTGCACTTTTCCCGCATGTGTAAAAATATTTTGAATTTCATATCTCATCATCAGTCGTGCATGTGTCTCAATATTTAGTCATTGCTACCAGTTCAA
This sequence comes from Hyalella azteca, assembly GCF_000764305.2. Lineage (NCBI taxonomy): Eukaryota > Metazoa > Arthropoda > Malacostraca > Amphipoda > Hyalellidae > Hyalella > Hyalella azteca. The sequence goes on along the minus strand of NW_025932250.1, from coordinate 41 downwards.
ACAGTAATTTTATTCATTAACTGTGTCCTGCAGTTCGCTGG
>NW_025932249.1:0-26226 GCF_000764305.2 Hyalella azteca | reverse complement strand
TTTATTTAAATGCGCAGTAATTAGCTCAAAACAACTTTTAATAACGTGATTCATGCAGCTACTCACTGCAAGCACCTTCTCATCTACCTACATCTTAACTCGGAGCTTGCCACCTCTCGTGTAATAAATCCTAAGCATTCCTCGCTTAACGAAGGAATCACTTTGCGGGTTTTTCTTCAGTGTTCCTTACGTTTATCAGTGTTGTTAGCGCGTACGAGTCAGTGTTGCTAACGTTCCCGTCAGTGTAGACTTGAGAGAAACTTCAAGTTCATGTGAACGAGGTGCGGGAAAGCGACACCAGGTGCCGCGGTGAGCGTCACATTTAGATACGTACTGACACGACGGACTGGAGGAGTAACGTACGGACACACGAATGCTTGGTAGACTAGTGCATGAACAAACAGAACAAAGAGCGGGAAGAAAAGTAGATTAATAGATAGATACAATGACGAGTTTAACGGACTGAAGGCTTGGTGGCCAAAGAAATGTAAAAATAGATTCAAAATGAGGTCTTAATTTTGGCAAAAAGAAGAATATTTATATTAATTGATAGGGGACTGAAATTTTTATTATATTTTAGTATTTATGAAATATTTATGAAATGGATAGGCGGCAGATAAAATGAAGTTCTCACTAATGGATGCATGGAAAAATAATTTCTATTCCTTCCGTCAACAACGAAATTTGACGCGAAAATTCATCGTCTTCAAAAAAATAATAATAATAAAATAAAATAAATTATAAATTGAGAGAAGGATTTTGGTGAGTAGTACTCACTCGCGCTCAGGTATAGAGAATAGACTACGCCAAACTACTTCCACAAGCTGCACCAAGGCAAATAAATCAATTTTGTTCCATTGTAGTGAACCACCGAAGATTTTACGATAGGAGCTAAAAACGAAGTTGGAGTCCATAAAAAGACGCGTAGCCGATCGTTTGGAACAGAGTGAGACAACAAATTTCCGGTGTCGGTAATCAAAAAACACAAAATAAGAAGAGGGAAAATTACCCTGCATTGAGATCGTTTATAAACGTACTGGAGCATGAACAAATATTTGCAAAGAAAAAATTGCATACTTTTTTTGTTTATATCTAGCTATCTAACATAAGACTCATGGCGACGACTCCTGCAGTGATAAGGCTTGTCGCGAAGTGCGCTGGCTTCTGCTCCTTCAGTTCACGTTCTGGAACAGCGCCGGTAGCGTTGGCCGGTAGCACACTGCTGGCGTCCTCCTGGTTTCTCGAGTGACCGAGAAAACTTCTGAATCTGTGCGGTTTCTTTTACGGAATTCGAAGAAGTTTTTATCAGTTTCGCAGTTAGCACGTCGTGAACGCATCCTTTCATGTTTTATGCGAGGGAGTTTTTAGATGAATTAAATAGCAAATTGAGAGAAAGTTGTTTGAATTACAAAGGAGACATTTTCAAAATTTCTTCCTAAGGTCGGACGAATATCGTTAATTCATTAACCAAATTACCTAGCGATGGTGAATCGGTGCAGGGGTTCTCACTTGTCAACAATTTCAGTAGCTAAAAATTATATAACTTTCGCGTAAAAAATAATGTAAATAAGTATTGATGTGTCCGTGAATGTATGTGAGTTATTAGTGCAAGGGGCAGTGAAACAGGGAGATCTCCGAAAGGGAGAGCTATCTTCACGTATCTTCTATATACTTTCAAATAATTGATTATGATATCATAGACACGATTTGAATACAATTCTGAAACTCATCTTGATTATCTCTGTTTGTAAACAGACTGAAAATCAAATAACATTACCAGACTACGGGTCTATCAAGACATTTCTATCAGTAGTTCAGCCTGCGACTGCAGTCCATATCAATTGCGTAGTGCGTAGACGTACGTACGTCTAGAATTTTACTAAAAAGTTATATCTCGCTTATTCAAAGTAACTGGACTATTTTGTTTGGCAGTCCAATACCTAAGATTTTTTGACATCAGAAACCGCAAAAATAATATTGCCAAGAATGATGAGGCAATCGTTCAGCTATATTGCTTAGGGAAAGAGAAATCATTTCATCAGTTTTCCTATCAAACTTATACGTTCAAACTTTGCATGGGAAAGTGTTCGTTTGCGAAGTGTATTTAATTTTAGGTTTATAAATTCATCAATATTCGTTTATGTTCAGTACTTGAAGAAATATGCAATCTAAATCAAATAAATATCTCAAGGATACACGAGATTTCAAACTTCTGAGGTAGCGAGTGTGTTCAGAAATCAGAAGTTTCTGGTATCATGCTACCGGTCGCCAAGCTATCCCTTATGAAGAGCACTTGAGCAATAACAATATAGATTTGTTCTTTTCCAATAGGCAAATCCGTACGAAATCTCTTTGTTTAGAGCAATACAACCTACGCATCCAGTTAGAATATAAAAAAATATATTTTCTCGAATACTTCAACAGGCTAGACAAAATTCAGCTTTCTTGCTCCTAAATAATTCTCAGTTATTCAAGAAAATTTTGACTTCATTGTTGTATGTTTAATGACCCTACGCATAGGAAGATACACGTCCGTGGGAGACGCCGAGAGTACTTTCTCCGTCCATCGTAATCGTGCTATGATTTAGGTGATCTATATTACGATCTCACGTTCGAAAGCGATGAGACAATCTACTGGAAGATCGCCTCGGGATTTTCAGTTTTTCTCTACGGTTCGAGAATGCAAATCTTTGTTCGCTAACAACTTTCTTACGTTGTATTGCACGTAACTTCTTACATAAGGAAATTAATGATGTTTCTCTCAATTGATTTATTATCTCTTTTATCAGTAAAGCTCTGTACTGTTGTTTACGTGTGTCAATTAAATGAATGAAATAGAAAGTACTTGCTGAGGAGGTTTTGCCATAGGGCAATACAACATATAAATTGGGAGTTACTTCAAAACCGACGTAGTCTGTGGTGTATCTGTTACCAAACAGTTTGAGTCATTCGCCAGGGGTCTGTACATGTTTGCGTATGAGTTCAGGTAAATCGAAGATGAAAGAAAAGTTCGAGATTATTTTTTATTCATTTCAAATTCTTACTTTGTAAGAATTTATTTAACTAATTTTTGAGGATTTTTTTATTAGACTAAATTTCCATCAATGAAACGACTGATGCAAATACACTAAAAAATAGAAGTGTAGGGATAGATTGTTCCTATAAACGAATCCTTCTTCCGAATCGTTATAATTTGAAGCCTGAGTGAAAGTCGCTCCTTCGTTCGATGCTAATGTCTAGCCTAAAATTAAACACGTAGCCCTCGTTCTAAAAGAACCCGAAACATTGAACAGGAAATCTGGCGTGAGACGAAATTTTAACCTGCAAACTATTGAGAAAGACATCGGTGATTCCCAACCACCGAACATCAGCATTGTACAACAGTTGATGTCACGAGATTATTCCTTGACAGTGCCGAGGCGATCAAAAAAATCTTCACAGTAGCGGTGACAATTAACCATCGGCGCGGCGAGTATAATCCGTGGATATTTCCAGTGCAGAGACACACCTAAATAGTGATGGTGGGTAGAGGCCCTACGTGGACAGGAGAAGACCTGGTGTCAGTGAGCACCCCTACATCTTACCCCGTCGCGAGCGACCATCTCGCCTTGCCGTTCTGGAGACGATGGGTGCTGCGCATTAAGGTTGGTGGTCGTGGAATGGTTCTACTTAACACAAGGCATGCAGCGCAATTCTTATTGTTGTTAATAGAATGTATATTATGTGTGCATGGTTGTGCTACCCGGTTACTTAAGTAAAATGTTATCGGACTCCAACAACCAAGTTTAAAATGCAAAATGAAATAGTTATGCATAACGTATCAAAATTTTGCTACCCTGGCTTCAAAATGATTGATCGTCTTATTCTTTTAAATTCTTATGAAAAAATTTGCACTCGCGAAAATTTTTGAACCAAGAGCTTTGCAAAAATTTTTTTCCAATATCCAAATTATAGCCGAGTATACCGGCAGCATAACCTTGACATTTGTTTAATAATGTTATCGAAAATAACTGTGCATTCTATTCACAAATTATAGTCTGCACGCACATCCCGCTATCCGGTATCGCATTGTTCTAGATAAAAAAATTCGTTCACTGCCATTGAATGAATAAGCACTGCGAACTTAAGCTTGTTTTGTAGCATATAAATTTGCACTACACGAAAGTCACTCAAAACATTTTTCTACTGAGAGATTGTATACGAATTTTAGACAGGAAAGATCGACTGTAAATATAATTTTGTTAAAAACTCAGGCTTCCAAAAATTCTACTTCGCACGATTTGTATTTGGTAAACAAAGCGGAAAACGTACAAAACACGAATATTTTGCTTTAGAAGACTCACCATTTATTTTACTGTAAATGAAATGTTTTTTTATAAATATTTGTCTGCCATAACACGCACAACCTGAGGCCGCATGAGACTTAAAAATATAAATGATATTATTAGCGAGCACAGAAGCTTACAGTATTTTTAGCAGCACTACATTTTACCGTCACTCGTTTAGACAATATAGCACTACATCTGGTGAAGCGTACATATATGTTATAGTCATATATACACTCCCTGAATGTAACCAAAGAATTAATAATTATATACATGAATAACATGAATGAGATGTAAGTCTCATGTGGGATGACAATTTTTAAGATCTTTTATGGGTTCCCTACGTCGTACGAAATTATAGCAATTGGAATCATGTTATATCTTTTCTCTTTTTTCAAATGTTTTTCCGTGTGGGTGGGGCTTTTATATTTGTATGTCAATTCTGAGTTATTTTTTATTATTTCAGGATTTTTTTTTTTTTTTTCCGTTTATTATTTTTTTTAATATGTTTCTCTCTTCATTTGTTTGTTAAATCGCGTAGAACTGCGTAACGTGTTACGTTAAAAATGACGAAAACTTCGATGGGTATTTTTTTTATATATATTGAACCAATAAATCATTTACTGTATTCGGTATATCAAACACTAAACATTTTCGATAATTTTTTTCCGTTTGTCGATACCTGAATGTTCCCTTCCTGGAAGGACGGCTGGCTAGATGTAAAATTAAACTGCAGTGGTGGAATAGAAAGTTAGAGGTGCGCAATAAGTTGTTGAAGTTCAATTTTTTTGCGTCGAATCAAATTAATGAGACTTGAATTTTATGTTTGGCACTCATGAATCATCCACATGCACGTGCGCGGAAAAACTTGCTGACTCATTTCCAGAGGTTCGGTGCATTTATATGGAGCACATTTCTAAAATGGAACACATTTCTAAAATGGAACTCATTTCTAAATGGGAATGCGGTGATTGACAGCAGTAATTTGTTGAAGACCTATAGAAATTATGCTCTTAATTATACACGATTTTTGACTGCGAAAAAGTAACGTTCAACGTATTCTAGAATAACTTATCGCTGTCGTTGTTGGCAGAAATTGAGTTCTGACGATAAATCAGTCCGAAAGAACTCGTTTCACTGAAAATTAGGTCCAATGAGATAATCAGTAGTATAATTTAATTAATTTTTTTATTCAGGAGACGTGATACTTAGCTATTGTTTAATATTGCATCTCCTCTTTCTAAGATGGTCTAAACATGCTTATAAAATGGCGCGTTATTTCACGACAGTTGAGACAGGCTCTTTGAATAACTGTTTGCGAACCCTGAAAGAAAGCTATAATGCAATAAACATGCATAATATGACTCAAATATAATTTGACACATTAACAAAAAATTCATATGAATACAAAGAATCATTTTTAAGCGCAGTTCTGAATTAAGTATAACATGAAGACCAGGATTAAAATTATCTCTACTACAGCTATCTTATAGGTTCATGTTTTCGAGCCTCACGTATTGCGGTCATGAGTTTCCCGATGACCAATTCTGTTAGCAAAACCTGAGCCTTTTTCAGTAAGTACCTTCAGAACGGACCTTAATATTGGTTGGTACCTACATAAATTATGAACTTTATTATTACGACACAAATTGATGTTAGAATTGTATTGGGCACTTCATGTTTTCATCTGTTTGTTTTAAATGTATAAAATTCAGAACACATTGCCCGCCTGAGTGACATTGGAAATGAAACCATCTAATGTTATAAACAAGCTTAGACTCCCTTAAGGCAATTGAGCAGTTAATATAAAATAGCAGGTTACGAGCTGCTCATGGAGTGCTCGAGATTTCTAATTCAGTAATCGAAGCAAAACATTCAGGAAGGAACTTAGGCAAGAAATAAGTGCAGCCCTCAAAGATAAACGGCAATTACACTGAGACTTCAGGTCGTGGCCGGAGGACATCAGATCAACATGCAGCTGCATGCTGCACGGCGAGGGTGCGAATCATGGATGAATTAATACATGGTTGAATACATGGTTAATACATGGTTGAATATTAATTCAGCCATTTGAATATTAATTCAAATAGTTAATAGATAAATTAATAATATTAATTAATTAATATTATAAGTTGAATATTAATTCAACCATGGGTGCGAATCTTGTAGGTATAAGTATAACCAAAGTGTTAGTGAAAGAGACATGGTTAGAAATTATTAGAACATTGCGATTATTAAGAACAAATTTATGTTATTACAATATTGATGTGAGTTGGTCCTGACAGTATGGTTAGTGGAATGAAAGTATGAAAATTAACAATGTCACTAGACGAACATGAAATTGTTCAGAGAGAGTAAAAGATTTTCTAATTAAAATTTTTTTCTGCGCACAATTATTTGATAGATGAAAAATATTATATACGACTATTTCTGTATGGGAAACAAATTTGTTTGCAGCACACAACCTTTTCATTGACCATCGTGTTTATTGTATTATACGAGAAGAGTCATTGCCGTTAATAACGCCAAATATTATTATTTCAAATGATAATATTCACTTTTTCAAGGAGACAGATCGTCTAAACAAAGGAATGAAATAAACAAGTAGAATCTAAGAATGGATTCGGTTATGATAGGCTACCTTCCTTATTATTAAAACAAGTTAGATTTATAACTTCAGGCTTTAACTTACCAATATAATAACGTTTCCAAGCATCAAAAGTGAGATGAAATAATATTCTGAACTTGAAACAAGAGTGACATGGAGGAGCAAATTCCCTATTATGAAACATCAATAGTACATTTTTCACTGACAAAATTGATACAGCAGGTCAACAGAAGCGGCCGATGATTTTTTAAACAAAAGTTTACTAATGAAGATAAAAAAAAATATTGCACTCTCCTTCTCGCGCCACTCTCCATCTTTCTATCTGTAAGTAACAAGTTGAAAGAATCGTTCGGATTTATTGAAAAAAAAAAACATTTTTAACCCATTTTGTTGCAATAGAAACAACAATGGGCTCTTGAAACTCTTCCGCATTCTTATATTCAATGTTAATTCCGCGCTACTTATTCGTGTTGTTAATTTCTGCATCATTACCATATAAATTTTTATCATCCATTGATATTTTAATGCTCATCAATATATAAATTACCCTGTAGCACAAACTGGCAGCTACAGTTCATTGTTTCAATGCTATTCGTACCTGAATAGGAAATTAGCCAGGTGGTAAAGGGTTAACACTAATGCAATGCATTTTAAGTTGTTAGTCGTGATGCTGATACCTCTTGATAAACCATCTGCATTTGCGTGACCTCAGCTTCAGTGATTGCCTTTCAACTACGGATGTGTTGGAACGACAACGAAATAATCTTTCGTCCCCTTCAACATTATTTTCCCCGCCGCTGTTCATACTATTGCCTCACAGTCTTATGATCCGTGAACCTGCGTGCATATGTAATTATCGCTGTCTTTGCAACACATTGTTCTTGCACACTGCAATTTCGTTCAAATAATTTAGAATAATTTTAAGTAGCAAATTTAATTTCGGATTTCATACCAATGTTCAACGTCAGTACATTATTATCGAAAGAATAACTGATAGATGCATGACTCAACTATGAGCCTAAAATAAGCACGTTTCACGTAACTCAATTTTTTATCAATTTAATGAGCATTTTTGAACGCCACGTTTCATTGACATTTTGTGATGACAATATATGCCTGTAAAAGGTAAAAATCATTTTAGATTAGGCCATTATTTGATCGATCATTTAGAAACAATATAAGGAATAAATGAAAGGCAATAAATTTACGGTTCAGCAGGTAGGAAGGCATAGGTAAATTAGAGCGGGGCGTGGAGCTACACTTTCACCGACCACGTCGTCTGACTGGCCGCGCCGTGAGCCAGCGTGTGCAGACTAGGCCTGTCAATAATTAGCTTTGTTGCATGTGTGAAAGTGAGAATCTTGAGGGGAAAATAAGAATAAATTTACAACACAATAATTTTCATTTAAATTCTGCCTCTTGGGAGTTGTTTTCAATTGTGCTGGTGAATTCGTTGTGCTGCAGGCAAGCGATAATTTTATAGAAACTGCATTTTTTGAAGTGAGAATCTTGCATGGGAAACATCATATATATCGTTGATTATTCTTTTTAGATTAGACATGACTATTAATAGTTATCGGCATGAATCTTATATACCTATACACATTTAATGTGATCGACCAACGTCAATTTCAAAATTTTACAGCTATTGGTTATTCGCTGAATCTTAGTGCTCAACATTCTAAAATTACAGTATTATACAGTATAATATTTTCATTTTGATTTTAGTTTATTTTAGTTATTTTTCCGTGAATTCTTATAGCAGCATTCTCTCTGAACCCGCTGTTTGGTCTTTACCTCGCTTAACAATAAAATGACAAATCAGGCGAAGAATTTCCGTCGAGTTTTAAACCGGATAGTCGAATCCGTAATTAACGAGAAAAAGTACGTTCTTCTATGGCTAACTTAACAATTGGTAAGCTCTTATATGACAAACTTAACTATTAGTGCATTCTTATATGGTAAACTTGANACGTTCTTAAATGGCAAACTTAACTATTAGTGCATTCTTATATGGCAAACTAAACTATTGGTACGTTCTTAAATGGCAAACTTAACTATTAGTTCATTCTTATATGGCAAACTAAACTATTGGTACGTTCTTGTATGACAAACTTAACTATTGGTACGTTCTTGTACGGCAAACAGCTCCCAAATCAGCCCGTCTGAGTTGTAGGCAATTAATGATCGCACCCAAATTTAACTTATTTCATTTACAGCCTTATTATTTATTGATCACAAGGCGTGAAATTATTTCTAATATGTGCACAATCGTCTTAATTGGTGATTTATCGACATGAAACCGAAAGTTGCCATAAGTCAGGTGTTGCGTCGGCTAAGGAATAACTTACCAGATTGATAGGTTTTCAGCACAGTGACTCAATTTCAATTACTTGCTAGATTTACAGAAGTTTTAGCGGACTTGGTTTCTAGCCTTGAGACCAGTCTCTACTAACACAATCCAGTGTTCGGAACAGGCAAAGCTTGTCTCTAAAACCTCCCCGGAAGCCATTTCTGTATATTCACAGTCTAGCTAAAAACTTTTCAGAGTGATTCAAGATGAACAATATTTATTTTGAAAATCTCAATATATTGGACCTTAATTGTGGTATTTTGGCTGCTCTTGGTTTTATTATACATAATTAGCATAGAGATTCTGCCCTCTGATATTCTTAGCTCAGAATGTTAAGAACGCAATGCCTTTGAAATTGCACAAAAAAGGTGCCTTTCGCTTCTCTCAATGTTTGTTTTTCGGGCATTCAAAAGGCCGGCGATCAGAACGTTCTTCAGTTCCGGATATTTTGTAAAATTCCCGACTCCGGCGCATCTCTTGCCTGCTGTCCGACCGGTCCAGAGTACTTTTAATGCACTAGCGCTGCAAGGTATGACCGGATTCACTGAATTACGAATTAATTCACTACACCAATGACTTGAACTTGTTGAATTGAAGAAAACTTTCTCCGCAGAGACTTCCAACTATTTAATAAAAAGAAATAAACAACAATACTGAACAAAAACAACATTGTTTTAATAACTATTCGTTCTCAGTAATCCATTTACAGGGTGCGTACCGGTCATGGAAAACCTGGAAAGTCATGGAATTTGATTTTTCATTTTCCATGCCAGGAAAGTCATGGGATTTTATTTTAGGTAATGGAAAGTCATGGAATTTGTAAATAAATGAAAAAAAAGAAGTGTTTTTCGGTGCTGCGTGTGTTAACCCATTGATGCCGAACGGTTCCATTTGGAACTAGCGAAGAAAAATGGATTCATAATTAAATTGTAAGATCAAATAAATATATAAGTGGATGCATATATGTTTGATATATATCTTGTACATGTTCTGGCAAAGTTTGGTTCTGGTGCGCCGCCTACTCTCTTTTCAGTTAACATTCAAAGATTACTAGAACCAGGTCATGGAAAAATCATGAATTTTTTTCTGAATACCGGTACGCACCCTGCATTTACAACCTAGCCCACTCCAGTTGATTCTAAGGTCAAATATCCACTTATGTCGCCAGTCGATCTTAATGACCGCTGAAACGAAACCAAAATAAGTTTGAACTTGAAGAGTTCTGAAGAGTTTGAGCTTGACGAGTTTTGAAGAGTTTAAATTTGGCGAGTTTTGAAGAGTTTGAACTTGGCGAATTTTGAAGAGTTTGAACTTGACGAGTTCTGAAGAGTTTGAACTTGACGAGTTTTGAAGAGTTTGAACTTGACGAGTTTTGAAGAGTTTGAATTTGGCGAGTTTTGAAGAGTTTGAACTTGGCGAATTTTGAAGAGTTTGAACTTGACGAGTTCTGAAAAGTTTGAACTTGACGAGTTCTGAAGAGTTTGAACTTAACGAGTTTTGAAGAGTTTGAACTTGACGAGTTTTGATGAGTTTGAACTTGACGATCTTTTAAGAATTTGAACTTGGCGAATTCTGAAGAGTTTGAACTTTACGAGTCCTGAAGAGTTTGAACTTGACGAGCTTTTAAGAATTTGAACTTGGCGAATTTTGAAGAGTTTGAACTTGACGAGTTCTGAAGAGTTTGAACTTGACGAGTTCTGAAGAGTTTGAACTTGACGAATTCTGAAGAGTTTGAACTTGACGCGTTTTGAAGAGTTCGAACTTGGCGAATTTTGAAGAGTTTGAACTTGACGAGTTTCGAAGAATTGGAGCTTGACGAGTTTGAACATCAAAATATTGTGTACTGTCTCGCCCAACGCTAATTGCTCTATATTGGACGTATTGACCTCGACGTCGTCCCTGACGCGCGTCGTAGTGCTCGATGATATACAGCGTCTCAGAGGTCATTTTTTCGCCGTCCAAGAGTGCCGTTACGGGCGCTCGCGATCGTGATTTATTTCCTCGTAACAAACCTCGTCTGAAATGCAAGCAGCGTTACATGTGACAGCTTTCACATAATTAAAATTAAATAATTAATAAATAATGAATTAATTAATAATTAGTTATTGTCATCATTAATAAATAAATATTGATAAAATAATAATAAGTAATTCATAATAAAAAATAATAATTAATTATTCAATAAAATAATAATAACCTATTAGTTTTTATTAATTCAATTAATTAAATAAGCTCCATCAGTCCTTCCTTTTGCATGGCAAATTCATTAAATTCCGGCAATTATTGTCTGTTGATCCTATCTGCTTGAGACTATTTGAATGAACTAATTGTCTTTGTCTATGTATTTATATTTTATGGCTATACAGTATACAGGTTGTCAGAGATAGTAACAGGAGTCAAATGATACCCGGTAAGTATGTCCAGATTGCATGGGTTTGCCTTATATGATCACAAATTCTTTAACCGCATGTTTTAATCTACTGGTTTGGTATCAGCTATAAACTCAATTAAGATATGAGCCATAATATACAAGTCCAAATACGTATATATAAGCTTTAATAGAGTATATATTTACTTGAAGTGCATTGCTGCTCAGGATTCAGACACCAGCTGCGCGGGGCGAACTCATTAAGTGAAATGGTTGTAATCGCATTTAAATCGTAAAGAATAATCTAACATCACCATGAATCAATTCAGTTAGATTTGAAAACATCAAATATTGCCTATGATGTGCTGTTAATACGGAGCAGTAATAGGAGCAGAGGTTGTTTGTGCATCAATGTTCTTGCGAAGGGAAATCAATATTGGCTATTTAAGACTATTGAACACTATTGAACACTATTGAACACTTTCAGTAGAGTTCAATAGTGTTCAATAGTCTTCAATAGCCACTAATGAACACCGCTGGTAGACTCGACATTAACACCATTGAACTCTATTGAAAGTGTTCAATACACCTACTAAATTAGTTTCATCTCTAGAGAGCAATAAAAGTTACCAGGCGTTTGTGGGCATACATTGTGTACGGCATTAAACAGCAGTAAGCTTTTAATACGAACGCATACAAGACGAATGCATAAACGAAATGTAGTTAGAATTAGCTGGAGTATGATAGTTATAGACGAGAAATATAGTCAGAGCGTGACGTGGTTAAGTGGAGCTTGCTGAAGAATCTTAAGTTTCAGTTATTTATTGGTTATAATAAGAGGGTTTTACGTGAGGGTGGAGACATGTTTCCGTTATGAGTTGAGTGTCCCTAATGACCTTGTACGTATCAATGACAATTATGACATAAAAGTATGAGTTCACTTTAATTTTTATACATGCAGTCGTTATTATTATTTGATATAAGCGAACATGAATCGCTATTGAAGACTGTTGAACACCATCAATAATTTGCCAACACAAAACAAAAACAAATGCTCTAATAAACAATATATTACTAAAAACATTACTTCAATAAATAAAATTCCAAATTTGGCCAAAAAAGTATGCATATGTCAAATCATGTTGATTTGATCCCATTACTTATGGGAAATACTGATAATATTTATCATTATTTGGCTATGTCAAATCAATGAATGGCTATATGCATTCATACAGGTTGGGAATAACCTTAACTCGATCTCTCTATAGGGACGGCATTCTCATAGTTGACTGCGATATCGTGAACCCGTCAAAAGTAAGGTCACAGAGATCAATAAATCATCAGTTTTCTCTTCTTTTCTTCATTTCCAACGTTTTCTTCAATTCCAATGCTTGAGTCCAATTCATTGGCGTAGGAAATTAATTTATAAATATCCAATGAATTGAATAAATTATATTCACCTCATCCGACAGACAATAAAACTTTGCTCCTATCAGACGTTCTTATTCAATTTAGTGAATTCGGTCATACATTGCAGTGCTAGTGCATTAAAAAATAATTTGGATCGGTCAGTCAAACAGGAATGTGTCTGAATGTCTCATTCAGAGACATTCACAGAGACATTCCGATGAGACATTCGGACTCATCGGAATAAGTCTGAATGTCTGCATCGCTTTGGACCGGTCGGTCAACAGGAATGTGTCTGAATCGGAGACATTCAGACTCACCGGAATGAGTCTGAATGTCTGCATTGAAGTCAGAAATTTTACAACATATTCTGAACTGCAGAATGTTCTGATCGCCGGCCTTTCGAAAGCCGGAAAAACAAACTTGGAGAGAAGTGCCAAAGACGCTTGAAAATTAAGGAAAACATTTGACAGGGCTAAGCTGAGAGAAAAGGCGCTCTTTGAAAAAAAAAAGATTCAGTATAAAAATTTTTACATGTTGTTAATAATTGAATGTTGGCTTTTGATGAAATTTAATTGAATGTTGGCTTTTGATGATTCTAAAGTGTGTGATTATCCTTGGAGTACATCAAAGTTCAAGTGTAATGTCTTCAATAATACATAACTTCGATCGATATCGTGAACCCGGCAATAGTAAGGTCACTGAGATAATAATAAATCGTGTCGACAATAAACTCTCAACCTCAAACGACACAAGCCTCAAACACTCAACCTTTCGAACGTTCTAACTACCAGGCACTTGAAGCGTACTGTTGAATCTTGAATTGCTATGCAGGATCTACCCGACCTCAGTTCGCAATTCCGGTGTTCACACAACGAGTTAATACTCTTCTGCTTTGATCTGACTCCAAAAGATCTTGATATAATAATTAGTCATTCGCCAAGGATACAAAACTGATTTACACTAATTATTTTATTTATTTCACTCAAATTTTAAAGTTCCCCAAAATTGATCATCGAATTGATTATTGTCGTTTGCAACGTTAAAATTTTGCCATCGTGAAAATCGATTTCGACTGGAAATAAGAGCTACGGGCGGTAAACTAGCTACGAAAACGCGCTGCACTCGAAAATTTAGAACTCACAAATAAATATCGGGCTACCAAAATACCGAACATAAATTAGACGCTACAAACTCCAAAACCACAACGAAATTAAATCTCACACCTACTCTATTGGCTATACATCATAAATAAACAAATAGTCGTGAGGTCTATGTTCGTAATACTATCAGGTTTTACGTTTTAAGATTACGAGGATTACGTTCAAACCTAACTTTTGTAGACTAATAATACTGACAACATCGTGGTCACTCCTGAGTTCCTGACTGCAAGTCTGCATGGTCAGTCAGTCTGTGCTGGAACGTCGTGTCAGAGGGAGGTGGCGCGAGCGCGTCCTCGATCATTCATACTATTTTGCAATAACCAGCCGCTTGTACCTTAAAGTTTAGTAATTTAATAAGCTTGTTTCACGGTAAACGTAATGTATTTATTTATGGAGAAAGTTTTTTAAATGTGATTGAAAATATAATGCGAGTGTTCCGATAATTCATTATTTAAAACGTCTGCCTATTGCATCACTTGTCTACTTTGACCTGTCTCCAAAACATTCGTGGTGCAAGTGTTTTCACAAGTCACCTAGCTGTGAAAAACAAGCAACGAAATAAAATTTCAACTACGGTACTGGAGTCCCATATTTGGACCAAAAGCTATCTGCTCAACCGCAACAAGTGATCACACCCGAAATGTTAGAAAGTTAGATTAATGCAATATGCAAGCATGTACGAAAATAAGCAAAATGAAGATGACCTGTTTCCGTGGCTTGCTCATGTTGAGCGAAGAGGAAAAAGTGCCACAATGACACTGATAAAAAAGGAAAAAGTGTCAATGTAATCAAACACAGGAAAAGAAAAGTGTCAAAATGTTCCAAACAGGGGAAAAAATATAACGTGTTCAATTTGGCTAATTATCGTCAAGCCTGATAACTGCACAGTACACAAGATAACTTTTTTTCTAACCAACGTTTCTGACGAATAGTTTTATTAAATTTGGAGGTATTAGTCTGTTTTTGAACGATAAAATTTCTGGTATATTTTTGGTATTTTGAGCTAGGCAATCTGGTATTCTTGCCAAGAAAAAACCTGGCAACACTGCTGCATGGTCAGTCAGTCTGTGCTGGAACGTCGTGTAAGAGGGAGGTGGCGTGAGCGCGTCCTCGATCATTCATACGATTTTGCAATACTCTGAACCAGTATAGCTTCTACGTTAAAGTTTGGTAATTTAATAAGCTTGTGTCACGGTAAACGTAATGTATTTATTTATGGAGAAAGTTTTCTAAATGTGAATGAAAATATAATGCGAGTGTTCCGATAATTCATTATTTAAAACGTAGCTAAATTGGTTGGTAACTTACTTAAGAAAACATTCCGTAACGAGAAAATAATAAATTAATTTTCTGAATTCAACAATTTTTCTAGTAGTTTATTCGACCAAAAATTGCCCTGGAAGTCTCATGAAACTTTACTGTAAAACTTAAGCTCGTACCAAAAACGCTCGCTCGGTCTTCGCTTTCAATTTAAAGATTAATACAAAAATTTCCGCTTGTCGAAGCCGAGGAACCGCAATGCCCGCAATCTCGGTGAGTTGTTCTCTAGATTTCTTCGAACTTATTTATGTCAATCAATCAATTATAGTTCATTCTTATCAATAATAAGCCTAAGTAATTCAAGTTAGGCTATTAATTTGAGAAATCCCATCTTTTGTTCAAATGTGAGGATGTCGCAATGATCCTGTAAATTGTTTGCTACTGAATCAATGTTTAAAAATTATATATATAATGCTGATTGGGATGGTAGAATTACAGTATCATTCGGACGGGAAATATTTTGAATAATGAATAAAATTATGTTGAAATATTAATGTCAGTTATTCGTATAATATTCGTTACGACAATTTATGTTCCTCATGCAGTTATATTTTATCAATATAGCTGTTTATATAAATGTCAGTTTTGTCATTTTTTATAATCAGTGGACGGTATAGAATTAAATTAGGGTTATTAATGGCGTAATTGTTCATAGCATCACTGTTTCAAAGAGTACATAGTGACAGCGCAATTTCCGGAAGCAGGAGCAAACAAAACTAAGATACTAATTCTGTTAGGCAAACCAAAAGAGAATTATAACGTTGAAATGATGGCGATAATGGGTATTTTCAACTTTGCTAGAATACTCTTTTCGATAATGATTAATCTTTCTGCATCTTACTTGGAAATTTTCTCCTATTTAATAGAATATTTACATGCATAATTTGTAAAGAAATGCGTAGCGGCATCAGCATTAAAGGTTTTTTGGTGTTGGTATCATTGTGAGTGACCGGTAGTTCGTTCATTTTACCGTGTCGAAAATATCGATCAAATTACAGTTCAAATTACCGTGTAGCCAATGTGACTCGTAAGGTAATTTACTTAGTCGATTATTCCCGTTTAGTTTTTCATGAAAATTATTTAAAATGTCTTCCAAAACCTCGAATTAAACAATTTTGCTGGATTGCCATTCCCAAAAATATTAGGAATTAAAACTTTTTGGAGTGTCCCAGACTCTAAATAACTTTATGATACGATAATACCAATTCGTGATGTTGATTTTCTGTTACCTGGTATTTAAAAAAATACAAAATATTTGATAACAGCGCTTTGTTTTTTATTTCATTTCAAGTACGGTAGTATATTAAAATAAAATCGTTAATTCACAAGCTGGCAAAATACAAGTAATGAAGTAATGAGTAATTTAAGTATTCCAGATGTACATGTAGCTAATTACTTTCCAAAATTCCAAATTTAAGCAGCATCAATAATTTGCCAATAACAAATACACGGAAAAATACTGTCCATTTGCCGATGTGATTCATCAAGCCATAGACCAGGCCGTTCACTAGAGTCTAGTGAACTGCCTGGTCTATAAACGGTCTAGTGACTAGAGTCTAGTCACTAGACCTACGTCTAGTGACTAGACTAGTGAGGTGGACGGTCTAGTGACTAGACCGTCCAGCCACCGCCAGTACAGCCAACGTGTACGGTCTACCCTGCACTGCAGAGCAGCCAACCTTACCACTGCACCGTAAAAAACTTGATCTCGAGCGCCTCCTCGAAGTTCAGGGTAAAAAAACCTCATGCTGGGTGAACGGACTGCCGCACTTTACTGTCTGATGAACGTCACAAATCAGATATACGCGTCGAGCATCGCTAAATGAACTTGTACACATGGGCCGCTAATGGGTTTATTTTCATGTTGCTTTTTTGTGCGAACATTGGTAAAAATGAGATAGGGAATGTGTCTTTCTACAGTTTATTATCAATTCTAGAATCAATTATTAATTAATGGTTCAACATTTTAATCTTGTGGTTTACGCTGAAAAGCACCACACTCGCCTTGAAAAAGCTCTGAACATCCCGAAATGATTTTTCCACGTTTATCCATAGAACTGTACACAAGGTATTTGTTTATCGGAAAATTCATTGTTATTCCGATATCATAACTGGCTTAGATCGCTAGCCTGCATTATAACGCTAGAAAAATATCATTAACTTGTGAACTGAAAAATCAAAGTTCGAAAAAACCATTATGTTCGCGCCCACGAACCAGCGATGCTCAAAACGTTATCTGCTTGTTGCTCTTCTCTGGACAAGGGAAAGTGAGACCAAGTGTTCATAAAATGAAGGCAGGCGGTCCTCAGACCTGTTGAGATATTCTGATGCATTTTCTTGAAGTTAAACCGCCGTTCTAAAATTCGGTGGTAGATCCCAAGTTAGAACTTCGATATAATATAGTACGTATAGTACCTATAATTGATGATATAATTCCGAAAAATTCGATTTGCTATAATTCCGAAAACTAAATGTTAATATTTTTTTGAAAAGATCGCTTCAATATAGAGCAAAGCTTAAAAGCGTTTTCTATTATTTATCTGTTTTTGTTATCATTCTTATAGGTATAAGAAATACCTATACATTTACTGCGTGAGTAAATCTTATCAATATACATATATTTTGAAATAAGCTAATTGCTAGTTCAAACCTGTTTATAATACTCATACCTTTCATTATCTCTTACATCAAAATATGAAATTTTTACGCTACCCATTACCAAAGACCAGTATGACCACACCATTGCCCTAAACCAGTATAATTTAATCTATTTGTACTTGATAAATGCATGTCATATAATTATAATAATATAATGATTTTTATATACATTTATCTACATTACTTAGAGCGATGGTGATAAGGCCCTTTGTTTGATAATTCCAATATCGATTGTTTTAATCTTAATAATTAGATTGTGTCGATATCTCCCATAAAAAGCGTCTTAGATCTCGTGGTAATCTATGAGAGAAAGGTACGACTAGTAGACTTTTTGCACCACAAGTCTTACGAGAGGAAGTCTTTACGAGACTAAACATTAACGTTAAAGCTTGAACGAAGAGTATAGTCACTTGTAAGAAAGACTCGACTTCATGCAGTCGTTATTAATGTAATTATATGATTAGAAGATTCAGTTTGTTATGAGAAGGAAAAAAGTTAGACGTCATGTACAAGGACGAATAAAAGATGTAGAGGGAATGAGCTTCAATTTACAATATTTTGCAATTTACCATGCAGACAAGTGTGTGGGCAGTAACCGCGCTTGCACATCTGGTTTTGTAGAAGAGATATTTTTTAACATGAGTATTGATGTTTTTCTTCAGAATGTCGTTTAACCACCTTGGCAAATAAATGATCAGTTAATCTCTATAGGCACCTGTGAAAAGCATGAAAAGCAGAGATCTTGCAGTAATGCCAGTCCTGAACTTTTACTTTTTTTAGCGTAATAAATTAATCTAGAAATTCTTTGTGAAATGAATTTTGGATATTAAAGTATTTTTTAATATTTCAGCCTCAATTAGTATGCTTGCGTAGTAAAGAAAATATGTTGGTTTTCATCAAGTATTCTTTTAAAATGAAGCATTAATTTCCTTCGGGTAATTTCATGACTTGAAATTTCGAATTGCATCCCAACGCTCTGAAATCAGGTAAAATGCAAACTGACTTTGAGATTTCACTGGAGATTCTGCTTGAAAATTTTTAATTTATACTAACCCAAAGTATTTTCTGTTTTCGAATCGAAGTATTTTCTGTTTTCGAATCGATTTTATTTGTTTAATTGGAAGTTGAGAATAGGATCTTTGCCGCAATTGTGATCTATAGATGATTTACGCAGTTCGTGAATTTATTTCATTAAATTACAAACACCACGTTTTTAAAATATTTGACTTTCAATTACTTTTCTTGATTCAAAGAGAGTAGTATACTTTTTCAGGTCTGCTAGTGCAATTATCAAGTCGTATCGATTGCACAACTGTTAACTGCAATTGTGCTTTATGTAAAATTCATATTATTAAGAGAAACACACAAGAAACGCGTTCTGAACCTATTGTTTTCATTCCGTTAACTAAGAAAGATATCCAACTGAAAATAATTTCCGCTCAATATAATTGATGCTAGAAAAATGTTTCTACTTAGCATGAATATTTGTGTCTTTTCGTTGCAAATTAATAGATTTAAAATTTTTTTTTTTAATTTTTAGCCCGTTTACTGAAGTTCTAGTCTCGAGACCGGTCTCGCTATCATTAAATTTCGTGGAAAAATATCTCAGTATAAAATTAAAGTTTTTAGCCATTCTCTGCAGCTTAATTTCTCAATCGCCGTGGCTCTGCTGATAACGGTTTAATTTTTCAAAATTCGATGTAGAAAAGAGATGAAACATTTGATCAATGCGAATTTACTTTGCTAAGTCCATTGTCTTT
Source organism: Hyalella azteca (assembly GCF_000764305.2). Classification (NCBI taxonomy): domain Eukaryota; kingdom Metazoa; phylum Arthropoda; class Malacostraca; order Amphipoda; family Hyalellidae; genus Hyalella; species Hyalella azteca. Next base: position 6,264 of record NW_025932249.1, on the reverse strand, counting down.
ACGTGAAAAGATTCCTTTACCAAATTCAAATTCATTAAAAGAATTTATTCCAAAAATTACTAATTCTTAATTTCGCTGCATATATTAATTGAGATTTCATTCGAAAAGTATCCAATCATGATAATCTCACTTCAATTTACTCTTCATATCCGAACTCAAAACTTAAAAATGTCTGGACAATTTAAATCGCTGAATTTCATTCGAGTTCAGAAATCTTGTTATGACATCATGCATGACGTGTATATATTTTGTAAATTACTGAATTCACTTGAATGTAAATCTTGCTTAGATTACATCAATTCCCAAATTAGCATACGTTTATGTTTTTCCGTAAATTAAACTTGTAAGAGATCAGCGTAAATATTTAAGCATTTTCTTCACTACAGCCTTGATTACAATCGCACATGAAAAGCTCATAAATTGTAGTTCGTTCAACCTCCTCGAGAAATGTTCAGCGTCTTCTCCATTATACCATGCAGGCGCTGCTCGACGTGCTTTAAAGTCGCGATTATCAGCAGAGATATGCAAGGATTCAAGCGGATGTCTAGTTTGGTATCTACATGGGCCGACGTCCTCTATAGTCGTGACTTTATTGATTGTTTTACCTTATTTCCCAAGTACTAAAATTGAACTGATCGTCGGAAAAATACTATGGGGGAAAAAGTTTGTTTTGTGTTTGGAAAAATTCTATCATGTGGTAAGTATCTATCTCTATAACGACACAAATTCAATTCTGCAATTTTCTGGAGGCAGCTGTGGCGAAGTAATATCAAGATTAAGTAAAAAATTTTTTTCCTCGTAGGAAGAAAATTAAAATTTATTGATCTACGTTTGTGTTTTGTACCATCCAATACTCTAGGTTACTTTGGCATCTATATTACTCTTTTCCTCGCTCGAATAGCATCTAAACCTTGCTGATAATTGCTAGTTACTCGAAATAAAATTGTAAATTTTAGGAATTTTACGACCAGGTGATTTGAGTCCAAACAACCTTTAAACGCTCCTCCTGTGAGTTGGCTTGACCTTATAGTGCTAGAGCTCTATAAGAATTTACTAAACTTTGACTAAACTCCTACGGATCTCCAAGAAAAAAACGTTTTGGAAATGAATGAAGCAATGTTGCGCAAACTGCTCTGCATTGTTAGTACTGAAGGCGCTCGTTCTAACGTGAAGTTCTTTGTCGTTGAGAGGCTCCTGTCTATCTATGCTTGTGCTCTCTTACCTCTGTCATGCAAGTTCAGATCATATAAATACTTGTAAAAAGTACAGAGGTTCAATAATTGTATTTTACTGGTCTTATCTGCACAATAGCGTTGTGCATTTGTAGTCCTCAATAGTATGAAGCATAAACAACAAATGAGATCCAACAAATAGGTTCGCAACTTCGCAGAAACCTAAAGTCTGGAAAGTTCTTAACTAAAAATGTAGATTGTTATTACTGAAACATTATTCAAACTGATACTATTCGCTAGTATTGTGCAACCAAAACTCTAGCACTGTGCACTACATACTCTACTAGTTCAATGCTGTTCGCGTATGGGAACCTTGTCGCGATTCTTGTCAGCGACTGACATTGCTTCTCTCGCGGATGATCTACAATGGTCGTCCATATCTAATGATCAAAGACACTACACACACAACTGATGATTATTGGATTATTATAAGTAAGATCAAATATTGTATTTTGTTATCAACGCAAATAGTGAAGACGGGTGGGACTGCCTTTGTCTATTTGGAAGCCCTGACCTAAATGCACCTTAACTGAACTTTATTTATTTCGGCTTTCTTTTCTATAAATGCCGATTCGATTGAATGATTTTCCGCGATATTAATATTATTCAAAGAAAATACAGGGGGTAAGTGACAAATTATGATAAAATTACCGTGTAGGGCAGAAGTTTTTTAAAATAACTAAATAATTCATCAATATATTCCATAGCACATATAGAATTAGTTGACCAGCGCGGTATCCTGCATGTATACAGCAAGGTTGTGCAACTCTGTGCGCCGTGGGGAGGTGACCGGTAAACTCCCCTTACAAAGATTGGCCTTGACTTTGCGCTCCTCTCAGATTTTTTCCCCTGCATTCATACCTAAAATTTTTTGTGCGTTTATTCTTGCAGCATCATTTTTATGTCCGCATGAGAGAACAGTTCATGCACACTGTGAATGACCCGGAGATTCTCTGTAAATGTGTTCAAATGTTTCATATGGTAGACTATAAGTATCTGTGTGAAACGCGCAAGAGTTTGTAATGCTAAGCCTGGAATTTAAACGCTAACCCATTTATCTATAATGCAGCGATAAAAGTATGAAAACTACAGATTCTCATATGATCATGACGACAAAAAAATATGATAAACTTGGTTCGTTAATAGAAATTTCTTAATCTTCGTTAATGGGAAGTTTTTTTCTAATGAGTTCTAAAAAAGTTTGTTTATAAAAGACGAGAGAAATACTTTCTTTGTTGTTTCTTCGAACTTATGGCAATTTATGCAATCTTAACTGATGCCGTACTTTCGAAACTTGCCAGGTACACGTGGCAGCCTAAATACACGTAGCGACTGATTCGTCTGTAATTGCCGGGTTACTATTGAAAAGCCGTCAGTGATTTGCTGATGGAGTTACGAACTCTTGACTAATTTTGATGGTACGAATCCTGTACTTTTATGTGTACTTTAGCCATGGTAATACCAATTTGCAGTAGTAAACGCAAGTTGGGTTCTCTTATACAGTAAAGCAGAGTTAGCAGACCTTTGCTAGTCGCCTTGGCATTCAGAGCTCCAAGCTTCATGGCGCTCAAGTTTGGTTCCTATAGTAGCGTTGGCTGTTAACTACAAACTTGTGCATGGTTTTCTCGAAACACTTGAAATGAAATCGATGCATTTTCCTGCACAAGAGCCTTGATATCAATCGCCCATGAAAATCTCATAATATGCAGTTCCTTCAAATTCCAGTTGCTAAATTTGTTTAATTAACGTGTTACTAATGTGTCGTACTCAAAGAGTACGAATGTTACTCCCAGCTCCCAGTTTAATACCAGAGCAGGAACGAATCTCCGCAGCCTTGCCTAGCTCTAGGCAATTTAAATTTGTCCTTTCACTTCTCCTAGTCATACTGAACTGGTGTCCATATTATGTCTGGGTCGTGAGGACAGGTTTGTATGCGTAACGCGTGACAAGCACCATGCAGTGACCGCGTTCCATTTGTCCAGCTTCCGCGTTTGCCTTTACTTGCGGATGGCCTTTCTCGAGTGTTGAGTGCAGCTGGTTTGTACTGTCGCTGGAACGTGTCAGCTGCACTCCCTATTGCAACCACTGTCTTTTAATGAGCGCAAATGCCATTACTCTGCCGTTTTCTTATAGCCGATGACATTCATTTTTGGCTTGTAATGGAGATAATTTCATAGCATAAACTACTTGACTGAATTTCAACACCAATTTTATAGCCAAAACAAATATGGCATCAGAACCTCATCACGCATTAATACCCTAGCACCGCTTGTGTAATGAGACACTCATGATGCAAAGTATCGTTCGTATTCAAATATTCATGCAAAGTGTCGTATTCTAAGATTCATGCTAAGTTTCGTATTTAGAAATTCAAAGAAAGATTCGTATTCTAAGACTCATGATGCGAAATTGTCGCTCTATTATACACTTGCCTGCAGGCGACCAATGTCCAGGCTAAGGACGTATCTGAAAGCGTGCACGCGAATGGCGATCGCTTCTCACGTTTGACAACGTCGGCTGTCGTGGCGAAGCGAGAAGCTGACTGCCTTCGTCACGACGTCGGCTGTCGTGACGATGTGGAACGCTGGCTGCCTTCGTCACGACGTCGGCTGTCGTGACGAAGTTCACCGTTTATAAATAAATCTGGTCACTGTTTATAAATAAATAGCTGGGTAAGCATGGAAAAATCCATATCGCCATCTCATTTACAAGTGGAGTAAAGTTCATCCTAATTTACGAAGAAACTCATAGGGAAGAGCCGAGCCTGTTGGTAGCCTCGCGGTTCTCAATCGGAGCCTTAATGGTTTTGTAAAATCTCGTGACAATTTTTGCGTGCTATTCAATATTCTGTGGTTGAATTTAATTCGATCGCGACAATTGCCTGTTTTGCTTGATGCACAAAGCTCTTTATTACACCGAATAAAAATTGGCTTATCGATCAGAAGTCTCGCATATTGTCGAAATAAGGAAAAATTTCGCATATAATAAGGAAAAAATTTTCGCATATTGTCGAAAAATTTCCTCAGGTGATAAAAAATTCATACAATTCATTGGTGCATTCGCTGCATCAAATACAGTTTATACGTTTTTTTCAATTTGGGATTGAAAATTTTGCAATAATTTTAATGATTTCTCATACTTGAAGCCGTACTTCTACAATAAATATCAATAATCTCGCTCACCACGATGGACAGTATAAGTTATCACATTAAAGCGAGTTAGTTTGCACAACCAAGTGGTCACATTAAGATAAAATTATCTGTGGCCACTTGAAGAACTTTCTCAATTAAAGGATTACAAATGTGTCTCCGGGTTGGTATCCTGAATCTGAATAAATTAAACATAGAACCATTCCAATTACGGCCATTCACGTACCTTCATTAAAAGCTCTGTGAATTTTAAAGTGGTTAACTTATCAGTCATGTCAGCTGGTCCACCAAATTATGCTAAATCAGGTAAAAGCTTTCATCGCAATTACCAAGTATGAATAGCACGGTCAATTGTGACCATTATGTCCAGTGTATGAACTGAATGCAAATTACTCTATCCTTAGCATTGAATTTTGTTCTGTCCACACAATGGATGCAGTTGTTACCTTCATGGTTTAGACGTAAAAAAGTTCAGTGAATGGATTGCATTTGAATGATCATTGCTGGCTGGAATTCCTTAGATGCACGTAAAGTTCGCTGTATGAATTAACGCTGGATGAGATTTTCAGTAGTATTTGCATTATTAAAAATTGTATATTATCCATTATCAGAAATGGACTTGTGAGTGTTACCGTTCTTACTTACCTAGTTTGAAGTCGAGCAATTTGGTTTGACCTCTTTTGCAAGAAATATTATTCAAAGAAGTGATCAAAAAATTCTGTCGGCTGAAATCCACAAAAACATTTTTTTAATTTCGGGTTCATTCTTAAGATTCATTTACAGTTTTACACTGACGAGTCTTGCGTTTCATCTTTTATTTTCATTCCCACGAAGTGCATTATTATTTATATTTATTCATTGGTCACGACTTGGCATCGTGCAGTTTATTGTTAAGCATGAGTCATTACTGACCGGCTCAGCATTCGTTAACCTTCAGTCTTGCGTGCAGCTGTCGTTGTTGTAATAGCCCATCCTGGCAGTGGCGACTAGGGATGGGGGGTGATAGGTCAGTTTTTTCCGGGCACTTGGTGCCACTGGTAGTTCTACGACCATCACTCGCTCGCTGACCCGCCAGAACCATTTGATTGCATTACACAACACCCTGGATAAGCCAGGTACTCATTTATCAACCAGAGTTGGATGAATGGCTGAGTTGATTGAATTACCATTAGCAAATTTAATTATTTTACGCATTGAAATTTGAAACAGTTTTCTACTGCGCTACGGTTAAATAAATTGCCTAATAATTTGTTCTATTTGTACTGCATTGCTTAATTTAATGGGTACACCGGATTGTATTTATGATAGCCGCGAGTATACTCAAATTCGTGATAAAAGTTTTTAATTTTTCTTCACGCATCCTGGTGTTTTATACGTAATTTTTTTGGCAGAATTTGCTGGGATTTTCAAAATTTAATGTCATATCACAGTTAAATTTTTTTTTTAAATTTAGAGGTTCTCGTATAAATAAACACGACTGAGCAATAACCTCCCTTAAATAGAAACAGAATATTTTGATAAAACCTTCTTCAATATTAATGAATGTTTAACGCATCTTCAGGTGTTTTTTAAATGAATGTTATTTGAAGAAGTTGATGAAAAAGTTTCAGCCTGGAAAATTTTTGAACTATCAACTGCATGAATTTTTAAAAAATCAAAAAACACTTGAATTCTGGGTGTGCTTTATTTTGGATCGTTGACTTTGCTGCAAGAGCGAAACAAGAGATTTAAATAGAGCTTGATTTCCGGTAGTGACGTAAGTGCACGACTTGAGCGCACGCAGCATTGAAATATCGCGCGAAAAATTCGATCAAGCGACAACTTGCCGTTAATTACTGCGACCCAATTGCGTCTTGTTGCGTCACTGCGTCTTGGGAACGCGT
>NW_025932248.1:0-898 GCF_000764305.2 Hyalella azteca | reverse complement strand
GTTCCTCGTTTCTCAATGACTTCACAATTGCCTTCGGTATATCCGTTTTTCTGTTATTACAAGACAAATATCTTCTTTCATGATTATTACAAATTAATTTTTTTAATATTCGAAAATTAAACGAGAAATTCATTGTACATCTGTAACATTGGAGACACTGGATTCTTTAGAAGTGTTGTCTTTAAAAAGCAATTTTTAAACGTATATTATTAAACTTTAACATTAATTGCCGAATGCGTTGTTTTTCATTTAAGCGAAAACGGTTTCAATTCCGCCTTCGGTGCTTAAAACAAGCTTACAAGATGGGTATCACAAAGTTATATAAAATGTAATAAATTGGACGACGCGAATACACGTAATGAACTAGATGCGTCCTTTCACTTCAACTTTTTGCACATATTTAAAGGGAAATCAAGTAAGTTGTTGTGTGAAAACAAGTTAACACACAAGGTTGTTATCAGGCTCTCAGAATGTTAATGTTTTCGGTAGTGCATTAATCGTACATGTTTTCCGAACATAATTTAAAAAAATATAACTCAGTACGTACTCACTGCAGTGAGTGACAGAGAGCGCATTTTCTCGTCGACGAAAACGTGGTCATGGACGGATGGACATGACAAGCACATGCGCCTTTTTCCCATAAATGAGAAAATGCGCTAAAAATCCCTTCTTTGAGTCCTAAATGCTTCTGCAATTGTGAACTTTAATCGGAACGCAAATGGTAATTGCCATGATACCTTTTTGGGATTGCAATATAATAGGAAAAATGTCGGTGAATGGCCGCACAAGTATTTTTCTTGCTCCTTGAATTATGCTGAATGCGAATGAAGTGTAAATATTAAAAATCTAAGCTCAATGTATATATTAAAAAATCAACGCTCTCAAACGGGAAAATATT
>NW_025932247.1:2170-11547 GCF_000764305.2 Hyalella azteca | reverse complement strand
TTGGCCAACCATGTAGCCTCCTCGTGAAAACACATGAATATATTGGCAAAGGTAGGGCCGAGTGGAAGCCCCATGCCCAAACCGTCAATTTGTCTTTAAAACTTGCCAGCAAATAGAAAAATTGAGTTTAGCACAGATAATTCAAGAAGAGATTTGAAAAAATGCGGTTAAAACCCATGACAAGGTCATTGAAATCTTTAAACAATGAATTAAGACATATATCAATGGTTTCAGAAAGAGGTATATTAGTGAATAAATTTTCTACATCAAAAGAGGCAATAGTCAATTCCTGAACATTGGTAAAGCTCTTTATGCGATCTACGAACATATAAGTGTTACCCACAGTATATTGGTTGGTCGTAAGACAGTTCAAAAGTGGAACAAAAAATTTCGAAAGTTTGAAACTAGGGGTATTATAAGCATCAAAAATTGGGCAGAATTGAAATTTCACATTGAAATCTGGTTTATGAATTTTGGGCAAACCATACAAAATACCGGGGCCAGAGCCAGAAACATGAAGTTCTTGCTCGCCTTTGGACTTGATTTTTGTCTGCCTGTTTTTAAATTGGATTTCTATAAGTTCTTTTTAGCTTTTGAAAGACTTGCTCTTAGCATAAAAAATGTTTCCATTACCAACCGTCAGGAATTTCTTGGTAACTTACAAAGTTTAGCTTACCGGCACTTTTATGGTTTTAAATCTTACAAAATTTTCTCATCTGTTTTTCAGCAGCTTGATTTCCTTTTATTGAAAGACTTGGCCAAAAATAAGGATCTTATCATTTGTAAGCCAGATATGGGTAAAGGAGTAGTATTAGTGGATCGCAATCGTTATAGCAGTAGCCTTACTAATCTAATCTCTGACCCTTCAAAATTTAAAGAAATGACCGAGCCAATCGCTAAAATAGTTTTGAAGATAGAGGACAAAATTAATAATTTATTACGAAAACTTAAAGATTCCGCTGTATCATCATCTGAAACGTATTTTCAACTTCATATTTCTGACTCTGGCCCCGAATTATCTGTGCTAAACTCAATTTTTCTATTTGCTGGCAAGTTTTACATACAAATTGACGGTTCGGCATGGGGCTTCCACTGGGCCCTACCTTTGCCAATATATTCATGTGTTTTCACGAGACTGCATGGTTGGCCAATTGTCTTCTGGATTTTAAGTCAATTTTCTATAACTGATACGTTGATGATACCTTTTTGATTTTTAAGCATCCTTCACATGTGGGCCTGTTCTTTGACTATCTTCAATCTTCAACATAAATCTATCAAATTCACCATGGAGCTTGAATCAAACAATAGCTTGTCTTTCCTTGATTGCAAAGTTACCAAATCAGATGGCCGTTTCCAAACTTCTGCTTTTAGAAAATCGACCTTTACCGGCTTAAGCACCATTTTTTTAGATTTTGTTCCTTTCGCTTCAAATTAAATGGGATCCAAACATGGTTAAACCGCGGCTTTTGCACTTGCTCTACTTTTCTAGCCATGCACTCTGAATATGAATTGTTGCGCAATATCTTTTCACACAATGGCTTTCCATCGCACCTGGTGTTTACCCAAATTAAAAAGTTTATGTCCAAGCAATATACTGTATTGCAGTTGTTCCTAAGAGTGACAATAGGAAAGTTGTTTACTGTTCTTTACCCTACTTTGGCCCCGCATCTGAGGCTATGTCAAAGGAATTAAAAGTTTTATTTGCCAAATATCTTCCGGATGTAAATCTTCATGTGTTGCTAGTTAAAAATTTTAGAATCAGCTCGTTTTTTAGGTTTAAGGATACCCTACCTGTTCTTATGCGATCGTCACTAGTTTACAGATATAGTTGTGCGCAGTGCGCATCAGCGTACGTCGGTATGACGGCACGCAATTTCTATACTAGGCTGGCTGAGCATAAGGGCAGGAGTTATAGGACGGGGAACCTACTTGCACATCCACCTCATTCTGCTGTAGGTTTTCATGCTGAGCAGTGCAACACCTCTGTATCCGATAGTGATTTTAAAATTTTAGCTTCCGCATCCGGTGTTTGTTACCGATCTACGCCTTTTAGAATCCCTATATATATTCAAGCAGAAGCCTAGTCTAAATGCCGCTTTTAGCTCCGTTCCTCTTGAAATAGTATATAGATAGGCCGTTTACTAGCGTTAATTTCATGTCTTATTTATTTATTCTCCGTTTTAAAATCTAACAGTGCCTTTTACTCTACTAATTGATTGTATTTGCGTTTCTAGGACTGAACTTCTTCTGAACTGAATTTTCTGAACTGAAGATGGAGCTGGACTCCGAAACGTTTTCTCTTATAAAGATATGGTGACTTTTTGTGGTATTGTTTTTGCTTTTAAATTCCTGGTCAAATCGTGACGTATCAAAGGAACCGTATGATGAATAACTGTAGCTAGAGAGAATGTCGTAACTATATATGATGATAGTTAACTGTGATTTTTCTAACTATCAGAGAATAACTATCAGAGAAATCATAAAGATTTAAAGAAATCCGTATAATAAATTTTGACGTATGAAAGAAAGCCACCTGATGGATAGCTTATCAGAGAAGCCGAATGATGAATAATGACGTATCACAGAGAGATAAATCTACCAAAGTAGCAGCATTATTACTGACAGCAATGCTGCTGACACGGCGTCAGCGAGTGTCAGCACGCGATGACGTCAGCACTCAGCACTGCACCTGTCTCTTATACACATCTAGATGTGTATAAGAGACAGACACTGCTCGGCGTGGGCGCGCACAGCCGAATGAGATGGGCGCGATAGCGCCCACCTAGCGCCATCTTTAATAATAATCGACATAACTGCGTCAATTAAATCTATGTGCATACTTTCGTGTTGTTGTTGCGGCTCTAGTATATAAAAAATCAACCGTTATTCCTGCCTAGCTTATTGTTATGTTTTATGCCTTCATTCTTTGATATTGTTACAACACATCCGGAGGCCAGCTTTCCTAACAAATTCGATAAATAGCGAACGACTTCACAGCACAAAATTATATAACCATCTTCAGTGATCTATGATTGGAAATAAATTTCTATTGTATCATTAGTCATCCCAGAATGTTGCCTCATTCAAATTCCAGAAACTGAGGGATTTGAAATTTGTGGACTTGGTGAGCTGGTCTCGTGGGCACGCTGAGTGTCCCCAGGAAGGGACGCCTGTCGGAAACCACCTCTGCCGTGCTTCGAATGGATTATCATATGAGCCCTTCCTTGAAGAACGTAGCCTAAAACACTTCTTGACTGTAATATTATCAGCCGCACTCCACCAGACAGATTACATCCATTGAATTAGACCAATCAGCCCACAGGAAACTAGCCTGACGTAGTATGGCCCAGCATCGTCTGCCAATACATGAAAAAATTTTACACCACTTGGACGGAGCGCGCCGGAGCCTTTGCAGTGAATATAATGCCTGCCACCGACCCGTCCGTATCTGTCCCGTGTGTCGAATCAGCCTACGGTCGAACGGCCACGCGTCGTACGACGATAAATTTTGGAACAGAACTATGCTATCTGGAACCTAACCCCAGATGCTGTAAGCTAAAAGTTACGTAATTTAGCGAAGCTGTGGAAGTCGCTCGTCGGAGGACGATAGATTTTGAATCAGAACTATGCTTTCTGAAACCTAACCCCGGATGTTTGGAGCTAAAAGTGACCGTCTGGTGGTGCACGGCAGGATGCATGCAGTTCCACTGGCGACCTGCACTGGGCTGGATGGCCGCAGTCCGTTGTCCGCAAGTTACAGCTCAAAATAAAGTCAGGGTATGAAGTGATAGTTCGATGCAACGTTCAGTGGTGGACAACCATTATTCTCTGGGCAATTCGCTTCAGAATACGGTGGCGTAGAGCTCCTGATATTTAAAGCAAGATTATGTCATGGGCTGGTTACCGACGGATGGCTTTTCTTGTTAGACAAGACCGTGGCCGTGGCCTAAAACCTCATGTTAGACAAGACCGGGGCCATGGCCTAAAACCTCATGTTGGACAAGACCGTGGCCGTGGCCTAAAACCTCTTGTTAGACAACTCGCCCCTCGATAACGCCTGTAAAATTTCCCTCTCGATGAATTCTTCGGTGGTCGACGCTCCGAGTATAGATGCGTTCAAGAACAGATTATATTGAGCCATGCAGGAGTTTATTTTTTCCTCTTGAATTGCCTACAGCCTCACAAAATGATGGAAGTTCAGCAGCTACTTAGCTTAAACGTCTGATTTAGATATGGCTCTGGTCAAAAAGCTAGTTCTGAGATCTTCAAGAGACAAGTCAGAAATATTATGAGAATTGGCGACAGGCCAACTGCTCTACAATTTCTCATGATTTTCTTAAAAAATCTATATAATTTCAGGTAATGCAAGATCCCGGCACATTAGGTGCTGCAGACCGGCGCTTCTATGGCTCCTACATATTTGCAATACAGGCTTCAAGACCACGGACAGATTTTCACAAATTTACAAGAGTCTAGAGACGATATAGACGTAATTTTATATATAGTCAATGTAACTAGCACGTTTCGAATCAGATTGCTACTTTTACCATTAATCCTTCGCAGTCCCAAAATTATTTCATTTGTTATTAAATACATTATATACTGATTTTACGACTCTTTACTACCATATCACAATTATGATAAAAAGGCTGCAAGTTTTCATTAATTGGATTTTTGTTGATTATTTGATGCAAGACATCATAATTGTAGGAGGATCATAATTGTATCGTAAAGAAAGTTTAAAAAGAAATGTCACTTAGAGAATGTATGAATTCTGGAAAACTGAATACAAAGTGCTAATAAAAAACCTTAAATTGCAAATTGTTTTGTAGGGTAGCTTATATAAACAGATATTTTGATTTGTTTATGAGTAAATGGCTCATAAATTTAGCGTTATAAATATAATTGACAGTATAAACAATGAATTATTCATCAGTACCTGGATATCTGAACATCTGTCTCTTATACACATCTAGATGTGTATAAGAGACAGGGGGAAGGTCCTGATTAGCTTGCCCTTGTCCATGAGACTTTGTGTAACGATTAGCATTGTTTCTAAGCACTTTATCGCAGAGCTCGTAGGACTAAAANGTCACGACTAAATGCAATGAAGGCCGTCACCACTGTATGCCATGAAGGCCGTCACGACTAAATGCAATGAAGGCCGTCTCGACTAAATGCAATGAAGGCCGTCACGACTAAATGCAACGAAGACCGTCTCGACTAAATGCAATGAAGGCCGTCACGACTAAGTGCAATGAAGGCCGTCTCGACTAAATGCAATGAAGGCCGTCACGACTAAATGCAATGAAGGCCGTCACGACTAAATGCAATGGAGGCCGTCACGACTAAATGCAATGAAGGCCGTCACGACTTTATGCAATGAAGGCCGTCACGACTAAGTGCAATAAAGGCCGTCGCGACTGAATGGAATGAAGGCCGTCACGACTAAATGCAATGAAGGCCGCCACGACTAAATGCAATGAAGGCCGTATCGACTAATTGCAATGAAGGCCGTCGCGACTAAATACAATGAAGGCCGTTACGACTAAATGCAATGAAGGCCGTCACGACTAAATGCCATGAAGGCCGTCGCAACTAAATGCAATGAAGGCCGTCATGACTAAATTCCATGAAGGCCGTCGCAACTAAATGCAATGAAGACCGTCATGACTAATTGCCATGAAGGCCGTCGCAACTAAATGCAATGAAGGCCGTCACGACTAAATGCCATGAAGGCCGTCAGTACTGAATGCAATGAAACAATCACCAGTTCGAGACCACCAAAGTCGACATGTCGGCAGATGGTAAGTAGTTGGTCTCTATTATGGTCGAATGCTGCAGCGCCTCTGCAAGAAACAGGTTTCTGGTTACAACAGATTTCATATCTTCTTTGTATGCATATTTCTTCTTAATTTAAAGTGCATTATATCATTTGTTAATTTGGATACGTAAGTGACCTGAACGGTTGATCAGGCTCATTTAGGAAGAGGGTCCCTAGAAATTCATCACGCAAATTTATCAATGTAAATTGTCGAGGCGCTTCATCGCATTCATATGTTATTTATTCATTTATTATATTATTTTTCTATATTTATTTATAATGGCAACTTATCATAACAATTTATCCCGAAGTTCGAATAAAACCTAAAGTTCAGCTAAAATTTTACAGTGTAGCAATCAAGACGCATACGTACGTGCAATTGTTACAATAGACTGACTTGTGGAAAAGTTCTAAAGTGACCTTCATCTCTGCACAATTACACTGCTAATTATTGATGCGAGTGTTAATTATATCGCTTCACAATTGAATGTTTCTAACCTCTGTTCGAACATTCCTGTTTTACCTGGAAATATTTGTCCTTAGCGCGATCCCGTAATGTAACCATAGTGTCCCTGAAGATACTATATATACAGTGACCGTAGTGTCCCTATACGGTTCGAAATAAAGGTGAAAAAACGGTTTGACTTGCGTTCAAGTGGCCGGCCCCGTGGAAAATTTTATCAAATTTTTCATTGTTTTCCAGTGTTAAATTGGAAAAAATGAAAACGGTGTGTTGTTTCACGCGCCAGCCTGCCACTGAAATGCCGGTCAGACCGTTTTAGGGAGTTTTTCGAACAGTGCAGGGATCCGTATCACAGGCAGCCTGGGTCCCTGCGTCCGTCCTGACGTAGTCGCATGTCTTCTTGGTGACCGTATTTTATACGTTGTTAACGGCCGGTGGCTGCGATGGCTTGACGTTATACTAATGGGGTATATAATAATTGTAATAATAATAATGATAATAATATAATATTAGTAATAATAATAGTGATATAATAGGCGCATCAGCGTGTATTAGGATATTACGTCTGTTGCCAATTCATATCGTCGCAGAATTTTCACAGCTTGTTGCCGGTCTCAAACGTACAGCTCATTGCTCTAATTTTGCTGTGCAACTTACTGCCCAAGTTTTGGTCCTGTGAAATGTGACCACTGGGCCACTCTTCCCAACTGCTAACCGTGACCGTACGATCATTTTTGTGGGATTCTGGTTACTTGGTTGAGGTTGATGAATCTATTGGCACTGCCCGTCTGGTTTCTTCCCATGTTGACTCACGGCTATGCAACACCGGGTGTAACTGTTGCGTTCATGTTAGCCGTACATGAGTATGGTGCAATATCATGGCCATTACATGTAGATTGTTGATGCTCCTATGCACAGGTCGTAGTTCTAATAATAACGCAAAACCTGGCGCAGCCTTTGGTATTTGAAACCTAGCGAAAAAGACCATGGCCGTGGCCTAAAACCTCTAGTTAGACAAGACCGTGGCCTTGGCCTAAAAGCTCTTCTTGGACAAGACCGTGGCCGTGGCCTAAAACTTTCTGTTAGACAAGATCGTGGCCGTGGCCTAAAACCCTTTTCTAAGACAAGACCGTGGCCGTGGCCTAAAACTTTTTGTTAGACAAGACCGTGGCCGTGGCCTAAAACTTTTTGTTNTCACTTCTGTGTAATTTTTTAATGTACTTATTTATTCAATTATTGTGTTGCCTTCAATGTAATTGAACTAAATGAAGATATGATATAAGTTAATGCCATTACTAGCGGCTAATCTGGCAAATAATTATCGAAAACAGACAAGCGAATTAACTCACAATAAAACATAAACAAAAGCATGATACTCTCTCCATGATGCTTCTTGTACCTTTGCATCCTAAGATATTTTCATCATTTAAATTTATAAAAATTATAATTGGGATAAATTAAAATTTTATTGACTTCCTTTTAAACATATTAAGTTTTGAATTCATTGTAAGTTTTGATTTTTTTTGTATAATAATATATATGTAATTTCGATTAAGCTTACTGTTATTAAAAAAATTCATTTTAAGAAGCTTGATTTATCGTAAATTGAACCTAATTTCATTATATCATGAGTGTATGACTGGTAAAGGCGATTTGTGCTGGAATCAAGTCATGAAATAGATAATGATTGTTTAAACCTAAATTCTTACATTGTTTATTTTAGAACCATGCATATTGAAAATTTCATAACCTTAGGAAGCTTGAATCAACATGTTGATATCAAATTTGCTTTTTAACAAAGGTTCCAAGCCAACAAGATTGTTTGTAAGCTAATGGAATCTGTTGTGAGGGATAGGATTATTGATCACTTGACAGCTCACCATCTCATATCAGATTGTCAACATGGTTTTATTGCCGGTAGATCCTGCACCACTAACTTATTATCTACGTTGAACGATTGGACTCGCCTGCTGGACGAAAGGGAGCCAGTGGATGCCTTGTACCTCGATTTTGTGGATGCATTGTACCTCGAGTGTTCCGCATGAGCGGCTGTTGCGTAAAGTGAAGTCCTTGGGGATTGAGGGAAACGTACTCCAATGGATCAGAGATTTTCTAGTAGGTAGACGACAACGTGTCAGTATTAACGGAACCGTGTCAGACTGGGCATCAGTGCGCAGTGGCGTGCCACAAGGAAGCGTTCTTGGGCCTACCACAGGTAGCCTGGGTCCCTACGTCCGTCCTCACGTAGTCGCACGTCTTCTTGGTGACCGTATTTTATACGTTGTTAACCGGCTGCGATGGCTGGACGTTATACTAATAGGGTATATAATAATTGTAATAATAATAATAATAAAAATATAATATTAGTAATAATAATAGAGATATAATAGGCGCATCAGCGTGTATTAGGATATTACGTCTGTTGCCAATTCATATCGTCGTAGAATTTTCACAGCTTGTTGCCGGTCCCGAACGTACAACTCATTGCCCTAATTTTGCTGTGCAACTCACTGCCCAAGTTTTGGTCCTGTGAAATGTGACCACTGGGCCACTCTTCCCAACTGCTAACCGTGACCGTACGATAATTTTTGTGGGATTCCAGTTATTTGGTAGAGGTTGATGAATCTATTGTCGCTGCCCGTCTGCTTGCTTCCCATGTTGACTTACGGCTATGCCACAACAAGTGTAGCTGTTGCTTGCATGCTAGCCGTACATAAGTATGGCGCAATATCATGACTGTTTACATGTAGATTTTTGTTGCTTTCATGCACAGGTCGTAGTCCTAATAATGACGCAAAACCAGGCGCAGACGTTGATGTTCGTAAAAGACCGTGGCCGTGGCCTAATACCTCTTGTTAGACAAGACCGTGGCCGTGGCCTAAAACCTCTTCTTAGACAAGACCGTGGCCGTGGCCTAAAACCTCTTCTTAGACAAGACCGTGGCCTAAAACTTCTTGTTAGACAAGACCGTGGCCGTGGCCTAAAACCTCATGTTAGACAAGACCGGGGCCATGGCCTAAAACCTCATGTTGGACAAGACCGTGACCGTGGCCTAAAACCTCATGTTAGACAAGACCGTGGCCGTGGCCT
>NW_025932247.1:0-1631 GCF_000764305.2 Hyalella azteca | reverse complement strand
GATATATATTGTTTAAACTTAAATCTTGCATTGTTTATTTCAGAACCATACATATTGAAAATTTCATAACCTTAAGAAGCTTGAATCAACATGTTAAAATTAGCTTTTTAACCAAGGTTCCAAGCCCCCAGAGCACCAGCAAGCAAGATTGATCAAGGACACAAATGCTGACCCAAACCCTGAAACTACACCTAAAAAAGTTACACCGTCCACATAAACTATCACAAATTTCAGTCATCAAGCGCATTAGTCAACAATCAGCTGAACAGTGTTGAGGAAAGCAAGATTGGAGCAGTGAGTTGCGGGTTCAAAACTAAAACTAAAACAACTTGCTTCACTTGCATCTGGTTAGGTTAGGTTATCTCATAAGTTTGGTTAGGTTATCTTTAATAATAATCATCATAAACGGCGTCAATTAAATCAGTGTACACACTTTCGTGTTGTTGTTGCGGCTCTAGTGAAGAAAAAATCAACCGTTATTCCTGCCTAGCTTATTGTGTTTTCTGCCTTCATTCTTGGATATTGTTAGAACACATCCGGAGGCCAGCTTTCCTAGCAAATTCGATAAATGGCCAACGACTTCACAGCACAAAATTATAAAATCATCTTCAGTGATCTATGATTGAAGACAAATTTCTATTGGATCATTAGTAATCCCAGAATGTTGCCTCATTCAAATTCCAGATTGCTAAGGATTTGAAGTTTGTGGAATTACGGTGAGCTGGTCTCTTGGGCACGCTGAGTGTGCCAGGAAGAGGAGCGTAGACATGCGGTGAGCGTAAACTTATTCTACCTGCTAGACATGCCTTATATTTGCCATACATAGGCTTCAAAATATGATAGCTGGTACTTTCAGTAACAATAATACTGATATAACAAATGCGTCTTGCAGTGACGACATACGTGGCGTCAGCTGCCGATCTGTGAGCAACAATGAACATTAGTTGACGTTAACAATTCAGCCTTGGAAGTTATGACAACTTACATCTGGTACAACTAACGGCATGCTGCGCTCCAACGTGGCTGACAAAAATCATTGTTCCAAAGTTTACGCAACTGAAGGAAAAATGTTAATGTCACATTCCTTGCTTCTCTCAATACCAATAGCGTATTTTTCCTTAGGTTCCTTGGCACTTTAAGGTTGTTTATTAACGAGGGACAGTCTGCTACTAACAGCCATTCATCGTTGAGACATTTCAGCATTTCATCCTTCACCAATTTAGCCTCAGCTAACGTAGCCTACATATACTTATGTTTACTAGATACACGTCGCGCAATTATGAAATTATTCAACTCAAAATTATTAAATTAATAAATTCAATAGAATATTTTAGCCCAATTTATCTCGTATTAAATAGTGATGGCAGCAATTACACTTGATAGCTATCTATATCACTATCGTTAAGAAGTATCATATTAATCAAGACTCAAACCAAGATGATAACGATAGGGAATCATAAAGCAAAATGTATAGCTAATTTTACGTCAAATTTAAGATAGATTCTACCCTATCGCACTTCATTAACATATTATCTACTAAATGTCAGTTTAATAGATACGTGTACTTACCGAGTTATGATGACAGGAACTACTGCTATTTTTCATTATTATTGTTACATTCTGTTAATTAC
>NW_025932246.1:0-727 GCF_000764305.2 Hyalella azteca | reverse complement strand
TTTCTTGGCAGGTCTCCCTCATCTCGTTGTGGGATTGGCTTGTCGGATCTCTTGGCAGCTCTCCCCTTATTTCGTAGTAAGATCGGCTTGTCAGATCTCTTGGCAGGTTTCACCTGCTATTGTCCGTCACTCGGAAACAGTGATGCTAAGTCCTAGCAGGAGCAAATCTTACTCGTAGTCACTACGAGGCTGTCTGTTATCTTACTTAAGACGAAGAGAGCGGGACAGCTCGTTCATTTTCAATGAATCTTAATGAGTAAAAAAATATTTTAATAAATAAATTAAATCCACATTGACGCCTCACATTCACTTTGTAATATAATCATGAGTTGTTTTAATTTTTTTTAATAAGGAAACTCTGCCGCCATTTTACACCAGATAAATTTACTACTAGATATATCACTTTTTTGCTTTTTTCCTCTTTTTTTATTTTCCCTTTTTATTTAGAAAAATTTACGTAAAATGTTAAAAAATGTGGATGAATGAATCAAATGTCGTTTTAGTGATAAACATTGTATGTAAAAAGAAATTTTACATCACACATGGTTGTCTAGTGCTGGTACATAGAACTGGTTCCTCTTTGAAGCTATTTTGGAGGATTTATCTTCTGATGAAGATAAATCGTAAGTCATGCTGTTGCCGGCGCATTTGCGGGTGAGGTCAACCCTACGTGACCTACTTCTGTCTCTCAGGCAACTAACTTTAGTAAACTATTAGCGCAGAGGCC
>NW_025932245.1:0-5338 GCF_000764305.2 Hyalella azteca | reverse complement strand
CTGAAGAATACGTAGGAGTGTTGTGGCCTGTCGCCGATTCATGTAAGCCTGTATTCACGATAGTATTTTTAGTGAAAAGCAGTGCCATATTAATTACTTATTAAAAATTCCTAACTCTCAGCTACGTCAATATTAAAATAATCCGTGTATCAATATTTGTCCGGTCATAAAGCGATATGAAGAAATGAGGTATTCGATGGCAGTGAGTTTTTACGTCTTAAATATTTTCCGTTTATTTCATAATTAAATTAAATCCGACCTAACTATATCAAAATATCATTATACGTGAAAAAGCTTGGCCATACAATATGTTCAATAATGAACGAATATTGAATATTTATTACATTAAGAGATGAAAATGTTAGTTGTTCAGCGTTCGAGCTTTATAACCATGTATGGTGATATCCAAACATTCTTCATCGCTTCCTCCCCGTATCCGAGCTCCACTAAGCCACGTCTCGAACTGAACTTTTTATTCTGAAATAGGAGGTTTTTGGGTGTTTTTGACCGGTCGGAGGTTACGAATTGAGGGAATAAAACGTGGCTACGTGACGGAATTTGCCCGTTTGCACACGTTTTACCGTTTTATTTGCAAAGTAGATGAGTTAAAATTATAAAAAAAATCGTCGCGACTGCGCAATAAGCATGTAAAAGCATATATTAAATTTCATAATTATTGGTTACGAATTGAGGGAATAAAACGTGGCTAAAGGCAGAGCTGGTATAGGACAGGTTCAGGGCCGGGCTGGCCCACGCTGTAACCCACGCTAACGCCCACGCGCTTTTGTCCGACCGGTAGGTTTTTGTCGTAAACCTAAATGAATTTCATACGCGGGAAAAGATGTTTTTAGAGACTGTGACGCCATGCCGACAATTGCACCTTTAAAGATAATTTCATTTCTAAAACCGTCTACCATCGAATTCTTCACATTGAGCATCTAACAAACGCGGTCAAGCTTCATCTGCTTTGTTCAGAGGCTTCATGCCGGCTATTCTTTTGAAATGGCAACTCACTCACTCAATATTTATATATATATATATACTTCTTTATACTTCTTAACTTCTGCTGGAGAAACTACGGCTAAACGGTCAGCAGATGGGACAGCAATGAAGGTAGCGATCAAGAAACGCTGAGATAGCGAGAAAATGTGAGAACCTCATTTAAAGCTGACTGACGCCTCGGACAAACGTACGGCCGGACAAGCGACCGGTCTTGCGGCCGCGTGTCCGGCCCTAAATTTGTCCGAGACGTTGATGTGGCCCATGAATATGGCTGCCTCGTGGCACATGCTAAGTAAGGCAGCGCTGTGATCGTGCGGTGTTTAGTTGCGGTTGTGGCGAACAGATGGCGTAAGCTGCACACGAAATTCAACATTAGTTGACAAACATCAACATGTAAAATAAAGCCGCACTGTGCGAGGTCGGCACTCTCATGGTTTACAATAGTTTATATTTTTTTGTTTTTGTAAATTATAATGCTGCACCCGAGCGAAGTTATTTTTAATCTGCGATGAACCATTTAATAATGCAAGATTTAACAGCTAGCAAGAATTCATGCTCTGTGCTGGCATGGAAAATGTAACGGCGTTACATTAGTCACTCAAGGTGTTCTTGGATGACGAGAAAGAGAGATAATGAGTCTGATGAAGAGAAATATGTAAGCTGTTTAATCCATTTTTCATCAGGGAATGCTAGCTGCTATATAGTTAGCTTCAATTTTAATTGTTAATTAGCTCCTGTTGCATTTGCAATCGCAGGTTCGCAGCGATTAGAATCGCTTAATGATAAAGATGCCAAGGCAGCAAGGCTGTGTTGGCTGTTGGGCGTGTATAATGACTAAAATACTCAAAATTTTATTATTAGAATGCAGACTTGAGGGGATAAATATCGTAGGATTGCACTCATAAATTTTGTGATATATGCAATTATATATCTAATATTATTATGTTATTTATGTAATATATACCTCCAACTTCCAGGGCTCCAAACCAACGCGGTTAGAAAACCTCATAGTCTCCCACTAAAGTTTTCTCTAAGTTTCCAGAAAACAGAAAACGAAACTAGGAATCGTGTACTAAAATATTTCAACGACCGACTCGCTCGACAGATGGCACTTAGAATATCAGATTTGTTCACATAGTTTATTGAATACAAAATTTTCCATCAAAGGAATTGCCTTTAGAAAGAGGAATCTCGTGAATATAGCTCCGAATTTTGCTCTGATAAGATCAGCCTCTGAGCAAGTGTGTCCTTCAACGGCCAGGCGCAGCGTCAGGCGCAATGAAAACTTTAATCTCGCCTCAATAACATGAAGTTGCCCTCAACCTCCCCTCGACGTCCAGGCTGTTGATTACTATTGTTGACATTAAAATTGCTCAGTGTTTGGAATAGCTTTTGTTCGTACGCATTGGCGCTGCCATTATTCACTTTTGAGCTAGGAATAACCTCACAAGAAACCTAAATAAACGAGCCAATGGTAATATAATGATGTCGGTGCTGAAGAATACGTAGGAGTGTTGTGGCCTGTCGCCGATTCATGTAAGCCTGTATTCACGATAGTATTTTTAGTGAAAAGCAGTGCCATATTAATAACTTATTAAAAATTCCTAACTCTCGGCTGTGTCAATATTCCGTGTATCAACCATGTATGGTGATATCGTCGCCGCCTTCCCGTATCCGAGCTCCACTCATCCACGTCTCGAACTGAACTTTTTATTCAGAAATAGGAGGTTTTTGTCGTAAACCTAAATGAATTTCATGCGCGGGAAAAGATGTTTTTGGAGACTGTGACACCGTGCCAACAAATGCACGCCTAAAGATAATTTCATTTTTAAAACCGTCTACCATCGAATGCTTCACATTGAGCATCTAACAAACGCAGTCAAGCTTCATCTGCGTTGTTCATAGGCTTCATGCTGGCTATTCTTTTGAAATGGCAACTCACTCACTTAACATTTATGTATATACACAACTTAACTATACTTCATAAGGAGAAACTATGGCTAAACGGTCAGCGGTTGGGAGAGAAATGAAGGTAGCGATCACGAAACACAGAGAGAGCGAGAAACTGCGAGAACCCGATTAAGGAAGGCTGAGTGACGTCAAATTTACGGCCGGACACGCGACCGGTCTTGCGGCCGCGTGTCCGGCCCTAAATTGGTCCGAGACGTTGATATGGCCCATGAATATGGCTGCCTCGTGGCACATGCTAAGTAAGGCAGCGCTGTGATCGTGCGGTGTTTAGTTGCGGTTGTGGCGAACAGATGGCGTAAGCTGCACACGAAATTCAACATTAGTTGACAAACATCAACATGTAAAATAAAGCCGCACTGTGCGAGGTCGGCAGTCTCATGGTTTATAATTGTTTATATTTTTGTTTATCTAAGTTGTAATGCTGCAACCAAGTGCAGAGTTCCTCTTCATCTATGATGAACCATTTAATGATGCATGATTACAGTTAGCAAGAAATTAATGCNATATTCCTCGGTCATTAAATTTGGAGACCGGCCGTGAGACCGGCCGTAAAATTGTCCGACACGGCATTTGCAATCGCAGCGATTAATATTTGAATGCCGACTTGAGTTGTAAATATCTTAGGATTGCACAATATTCTCCAGATATATGCAGTTGAAGAACCATTCAGTCACCCATCATCTTTTTTTCTAAGTATTCGAATAACAGAAAACGAAACAGGGTATAGTGTACTAAAATATTTCAATTACTGTCGCGCTTGACAGATGACACTTAGAATATCAGAAGTGTTCATCTAGTTAACATAATAAAAAATTCTCCGTCAGACGAATGGCCTTTAGAAAGATAAATCTCGTGAATATAAATCCGACGTTTGCTCATATATGTGCAGCCTCTGAGCAAGTGTCCAGCAACGGTCAGGCGCAGCGTCAGGCGCAATGAAAACTTTAATCTCGCCTCAATAACATGAAGTTGCCCTCAACCTCCCCTCGACGTCCAGGCTGTTGATTACTATTGTTGACATTAAAATTGCTCAGTGTTTGGAATAGCTTTTGTTGACATCACAGCTACTGATGCAGGGCGGTGCTTCGGGTAGCTTACTCAGGAAATATTTATTCCCGTAAAATTGGAAATTTTAATATGAAAATAGTTTAATATAACTGGTTTAGCGCAGGAAATTATTTATTCCAATAGGAACAACGAATTTGAACTCAGAAAGGCTGGAAATTGAGCATTTATTCAAAGAAGAATAATATGATTTGATCTAACTGAACGATCCTATACGAGAGTTGAACTGAAGATATATCGACTTTCCTGGAGTCTTTGTTGGAGGTTGAATTTTCATGTATTAGGGACGAGACAGGCATTAATTCAAGTGGTGAATAATTAAAATACGTTCATAAATGAAATATAATTGCACTACAGTGCAATTGCACTACAGCGTTCATAAATGAAATATAATTGCACTACTACTCAAGCTTTAACGCGGCAGATATCACTTCTGCGGACAAGGAATGCTGAAATTATTCATGCTCACCATATTCACTAAGCCCCCGTCATAAGGACGGTATCGGCTTCAAAATTTTATACATAAGATAAAATAAATTTTAATCATTAAACATATATGACATATTTGACACTCATCCCAAGCTACTGAACACTATAGTAAAAATTGAACGATTAGAAAAGATTTTCATCCCCAACTAAACTATTCCAGCTCCGTGTAGTTAAAGCTCTAAGTCATTAGCTGGGTGAACCTGGATTCAGGATCAAAACTACTAGAGACAGACACGAAATGAATCATTCCATGCATTGAAAAATTAATTTCAACATTTAGAAAAATGTTAGCACTTAACTTGTCGGTCATGTTGTTAAATAAGTAGCGAAATTGCATTATGGACTCAGGTTTAATAAATAGTTTTGTAATTATCCGAACGTCTGAAACATGATGCACATATATATAACAATCAAATACAAGCACATGTTGCTTGTAAACATTCATAAGGAACAAGACGGAAAACGCGAATTAAGTTGTGAACAAAGCAATATAAATAATATACGTTTAAATTTTACTTTTTAAAGACAACACTTCCAAAGAATCCAGTGTCTCCAATCGTACAGATGTACAATGAATTTCTCATTTAATTTTCCGATATTAAAAAATTGATTTTTCAATTTATTTAATATATAAAATTTTTTTAATAGGTATATAATTTTTTGCAAAATTATTTATTCTGTTAATTGATTCAGGCATTGCCTCTGGCTTCACACAGGTGTGCAAAATTTCAGATCAATTAGACAGGTAAAAGTGTGTCAAATATCAGTTATAAGATTTGTAGCTGACAAAATTAATTTTTCAATTTTTTTA
>NW_025932244.1:0-631 GCF_000764305.2 Hyalella azteca | reverse complement strand
GGCCAAGCCAACGCGTTGCAAGGCCTCACGCTCAACACCGCAGGTTCGCCCACCTTTCGCATGCACGACGGCAAGGGCGTGGCCAATGAAGTTGCGGTCGGCTCTGCGGTGGTCAAGCCCTCTGACTTTGAACGCCCGCTTTTGGCCGACTTGCAGGCGGCGATGTTCATCGCCACGCCGGTGCTCAAGACCATGCGGCCCTTCCGCATGCCTGAGGGAGCCCTCTTTGTTGGGCAGGCCGCACAACTCTGGGACCGCAACCAACGCGAAGGTCTGGCCATTCACGGCGGCCATTGGTTGGCCGATGTCACCTCACCCCCAGGCCTGGCCCCTAGCGGCTTGTATGGGCATTCGAGCAACCAGCAAATGATGGTCACCTCTTCCTTGGGCGACCTGGCCGTGGGCGACTATGTCTTCTTGCGCCCGCAGCAAAGCGAAGCCCTGATGCTGCAATTCGGTGACTTAGCGGTGTTTGATGGTCAACACATCAGCCAGCGCTGGCCCGTTCTGCCGGCTTCAGCCTGAGTCTCGGGCCTTGGGTCTCAGCCCGCGCAACGTCCGCCCACACTCATGAAGAAACTGCTGCTCGGATTCGGCGGGCTCTTACTGGCCGCGATAGTGGCCGCACTGG
>NW_025932243.1:5371-34201 GCF_000764305.2 Hyalella azteca | reverse complement strand
CACGATACTGGAGTAATTGGGTAGCGTACTGGAGTAATTGCAGGCCATTGCGTAATTTGGTAATGGCCTGCATTACGTAATGGCCCCTAATTACGTTATTCTAAGCTACCACGTACATTCGTAGCTACCGTTAATTACGTAATTGCAGGCTATAGCCTAATATGGTAATTTCCTGAGTTACGTAATAACAGGTTGTTACGTACTTTGGCAGCCCACCAAAGTTCACATTTGCAGGCTATTATGTAATTTGCTAACATATCGACTTACTTAATTGACCTATACTGATAATTAGTAATTCCATAGTTCATTCTACAGCACTCGTTGAATTGCGCACGCATGCAAACACCTGAAGCACCCTATAAGTCTCGCGACCAGTATAGATGTTTCCTGCAAGCTGGTTAGCTGGGAAATGTACTTACTGCTAAACTGAACCACATTTGTCAACAGCAACACATAGAAATTTCGGAAGATTCGAGATATCTCCTCGCTAAAAGTATAAATGAGTCTTATCACCGCCTTCCAAGGTGAACGCCGTATCTCGATTTGCATGCACACACAGTGTGATGATGAGAGTGCATCGAGCTAAAGTGCACCAAGCGCTGATAGTGCATCGAGCCTTGCTGTAGCATGCTGACGGATAATATAATAATTATTGTTCTCTTGTGTCTCTGATCTTTTTTTTACAACACTTCTCTTTAACTTCACTTCTTGTTTGTCTGTCTGCTTCAAATCTTGTAATCGAAATTTAACACACTTCTACTTATCCTATCGATCTGAAATTTTGCATACTTGTTTAAAGTTGGAGACAATGCATGAATCAAATGTCAAAATAAATGATTTTAAAAAGTAAGAAAAAAAATTTTGTTTTCAATATTAAAAAAATTGAAAAAATAATTTTGTCAGCTACAAATCTTATAACTGATACTTGACACACTTTAACCTGTCCAATTGATCTGAAATTTAGCACACTTGTGTGAAGTCGGATGCAATGCATAAATCAATTGACAGAATAAACAATTTTGAAACAAAATTTTATATATTAAAAAAATTGAAAAATTAATTTTAGTAATATTCGAAAATTAAATGAGAAATTCATTGTACATCTGTAACATTGGAGACACTCGATTTGTTAAAAGTGTTGTCTTTAAAAAGTAATTTTTAAACGTATATTTTTTTATTTTACCTCTCTTTGAGCCTGCAGTTACAACACCAATTACCGGACAGTTCTTTTGTGACTGCTTCTGTACGCTGAAAGTGGGAGTGTCATGTCAGATAAGATCGGCTCATCAGTCAGCCGTCTTCACAAAGCGATTGAAGAATATTGAACAAAGCTTCAATTCCGGGAAATTCATGATAAGATTCAGATTCATGACATGGAGTTCAATTTCGTCCAAATATTCAGAGAAAGTATCAACCTTTTTACAAGACTGCTCTTTAACTTCACTTCTTCTTTGTTTGTCTGTCTGTCTGTCTGCTACAAATCTTATAATCGATATTTAACACACTTCTACATGTCCAATCGATCTGAAATTTTGCACACTCGCGTAAAGTTGGAGACAATGCATGAATCAATTTACAGAATAAATAATTTTATAAGTTATAATTTTTTTTCATTATTAAAAAAATAAAAAATAATTTCGTCCGCTACAAATCTTATAATCCATATATGACACAATTTGACCTGTCCAATTGATCTGAAATTTTGCACAACTGCATAAAGTCAGAGACAATGCACGAATCAATTGGCAGAATAAATAATTTTGAAAATTTACAAAATTTTGATAGCATAAAAAAATTTTGAAAAATTTTTTTTTCAATATTTGAAAATAAAATTAGAAATTCATTGTACATGTGCATCATCCAAGACACTGGATTAATCAGAAGTGTTGTCTTTAAAAATTAATTTTTAAACGCATATAATTTTATATTCTAAGGTATAATATATTTAAGTGTGCTATCGTTTGATCGTATTCACAAGCAGAAATTGCATGTGTTCAGTTCAAGACTATAATAATATGCCCGGTAATTTTTATTTATTGTAGGGGATAATATATTTAAGTCTTCTATTGTTTGATCGTGTTCACAAGCAGAAATTGCTTGTGTTCAGTGCAAGACTTTAGTAATATGCCCAGTAAGTTTTTATTTACCCTAGGGTGTAATATATTTAAATCTCCTATCGTTTGATCGCGTTTATTAGTATTAGGAGATGTTGTTTGTGTTCAGTTTAGGATTATAGTAATGAGCTCAGTAACTTTTTTTATATTATAAGGTATAATATATTTAAGTCTCCTATCGTTTGACCGTGTTCACAAGCAGAAATTGCTTGTGTTCAGTTCAAGTCTATAGTAATATGCTCAGTAATTATTTATTCATTGTAGGATTTTAATATATTTCTGCTATCGATTGATCCCGTTAAGAAGAAGACATCGCTTGTGATCAGTTTAAGATTATAGTACTAAGCTCAGTAACTTTTTTTTAGATTCTAAAGTATAATATATTTAAGTCTCCTATCGTTTGATCGTGTTTATTAGCAGAAATTGCTTGTTCAGTTCAAGACTATAGTTATTATGCCCGGTTATTATTAATTAATTCTAGGGAATCATATATTTAAGTCTCCTATTGTTTGATCGCGTTAACTAGAAAATATCGCTTGTATTCAGTTTAAGATTATATTAATAAGTTCAGTAATATATCATATTCTAAGGTATAATATATTTCAGTCGCCTAACGTTTAATCGTGTTCACCAGCAGAAATTGCTTGTGTTCAGTTGAAGACTATAGTAATATGCCCCGTAATTTTTTTTTTATTTTAAGGTATAATATATTCAAGTCTCCTATCGTTGGATCGCGTTAACTAGAAGTAGTCGTTTGTGTACAGTTTAAGATTATAGTAATAAGCTCAGTAACTTTTTTTTATATGCTAAGTATAATATTTATAAGTCTCTTATCGTTTGATCGTGTTCACATGCAGAAATTGCTTGTGTTCAGTTCAAGACTTTAGTAATATGCCCAGTATTTTTTTATTTATTCTAATGTATATTATATTTAAGTCTCCTATCGTTTAATCGTGTTAAGTAGAAGATATTGCTTGTGTTCAGTTTAAGATTATAGTAATAAGCTCAGTAACTTTTACATTCTAAGGTAGAATATATTTAAGTCTCTATCGTTTGATCGTGTTCACAAGCAGAATTTGCTTATGTTCAGTTGAAGACTATAGTAATATGCTCAGTAATTTTTTATTTATTCTAGGGTATAATATATTTAAGTCTCCTATCGTTTAATCGCGTTAACTAAAAAAAATATCGCTTGTGTTCAGTTTAAGATTATAGTAATAAGCTCAGTAACTTTTATATATTCTAAGGTATAATATATTTAAGTCTCTTATCGTTTGATCGTGTTCACAAGCAGAAATTGCTTGTGTTCAGTTCAAGACTTTAGTGTTATGCCCAGAAGCTTTTTATTTATTCTAGAGTATATTATATTTAAGTCTACTCACGTTTGCTCGTGTTCACAAGCAGTAATTGCTTATGTTCAGTTCAAGACTATAGTTATATGCCCAGTAATTTTTTTTATTTATTCTGGGGTATAATATATTCAAGTCTCCTATCGTTTGATCGCGTTAACTAGAATAAATCGTTTGTGTTCAGTTTAAGGTTATAGTAATAGGCTCGGTAACTTTCTTAGAAGACTTCTCTTTAACTTTACTTCTCATTCGTTTGTCTGTCTGCTACAAATCGTATAATCAATATTTAACCCACTTTTACCTGTGCAATCGATCTGAAATTTGGCAAACTTGCGTAAAGTTGGAGATAATGGATGATTCAATTGACAGAATAAATAATTTTATATATTAATAAACAATTTTTTTTCATTATTAAAAAAATTAAAAAATAATTTCGTCTTCTACAAATCTTATAATCCATATATGACACAATTTGAACTGTCCAATTGATCTGAAATTTTGCACAATTGCAAAGTCAGAGACAATGCACGAATCAATTGACAGAATAAATAATTTTGAAAATTTACAAAATTTTGATATCTTAAAAAATTTTGATAAATAATTTTTCTTCTAAATATTTGAAAATAAAATTAGAAATTCATTGTACATGTGTAACATCCAAGACACTGGATTGTTCAGAAGTGTTGTCTTTAAAAAGTAATTTTTAAACGCATATTATTAAGTGTCAACTCGCTCGCATTCAGAGAAANGTGACTACCACTGTGCAGAGAGGGTGCAGTAACATGGATTGTCCGGCATAAGTCATAAGGCCATAAAGTAATCCCTTTACAGATAAGATTTCATGTTTATTTATTCCAAACTTTAGATAAAAAAAGAAGCTGCAAGCACTATTGTGAGCGGGCTGGACTACAGTGTATTGTCGCTGTTTTCTGACTCCGCTTGGTTCTTGATTGTAGGAAAATATTGTAAGAAACTTCGGCTATGCTGAATTCCATTGATAACGATGTTTATTTATTTTACTTCAATGCCAATGCGACGCAAGATTTCTAGAGGTGCTGATAATCTGCGAGTGATAAGGTCTTGCGACTTTGCACTTTGCCCCGTAACCCGTCGTATCATTAGTGAATGACACAGCACCAGGAAATCTTGTTGGAAAAATCATCATTTTTGTGATGTGTTGAGCTGGCTACTTGCATGTAAAAAAGAAATGTCAACTTCCAGGTTTATTAGTCAGTATATACGTGAAGAATGAGGGTGGCGAAGTGTTTGAGATTGGATTTAGAAGTTACAAACGGCCATCCTTCTTCTAATTAACTAGTGTAAATAAGTATTATGTAGGTTGGGATAAAGAATATGAAAATTCAATATGTCTATTGATGGATTGAAGAATGATGCCGTCGACCAAAACCCCCAGTAGATGTTCGAACCAAGATACGGGCCAGAAAAATGAAGCCATGGCATTACTGGCAAATGTTGCCGGCTGACGCTCTCTAAAAAGAATTCACAATTTAGAAATGACTCTATTACGAGTAGAAAGTGAAAGTATTTTTATCGTTAACTGAATTTTTATTATTCAGAAATGGGCGAATATTGTTCATGCTTGAAGAATTGATAATATTTCTGATTTATTATTTTACAATTGAATAATTGTGAATATGGAAGTAAATTTTCGAATTTTTGCTAACAAGGTTACATGAAGCTACAAAAATGGTGTTCAACGTGCTTGGGGATTTGATGAAAAATAATTACGATGCTCACAAGAAATGATAGTGCGAGTTATGAATTCAAGTCACTACATACGATATGTCTCTTTACCAACGCACACAGTGTTTGCTCGCATGACACTCCCTATATACTGGGATGCATGCCAGAGGCCAGCATTACCCATAAGCCTGTTAGCCCAGCAATAATATTGATACTCACTGATATTACCGGACGCACCATCGTAATCGAAGGCCTCTACGCGAAATTCCAAGGAATCGATGTAGTAGAACGTCTTACGGTCTGCTGACCACGTCAGTCCATTCGAAATTGAAACCTGGTTGAGCAATAGAGGAAATCAATACAAAAATAATTAACCTCAAGTTTCAGTAGTCAACAAAAAGCAAACTAAATATTTGACTATGGAAGCCCTTGCAATAGGTGATAGTCTAATTTTTCGGGAGTACTAATACAACGTTAAAAATGAGAAAAATCTAAGAATAAAAACATGCTTAAGGTAATAACAGTTTCGCAACGTATTTTGCATTGGGGTATTCGAGAACAGACGTAACCTCCTTGACAGTTGGCACAGGCTTCAAATCTTTAGAGAATCTGTAAAGCGTCCCTTTCTTCGCATCAAAGTTTCCGGGCGAAAGCTCCGCGCCCATCGTACCTGAATTGAGCTTTGATCAAACGCTGAATATGATAATTAATGCAGATTATGTCAAACACTGAATATAACACTAATAACAAATTATATCATTTTTATCCATCACTGAATGTAATTGCAAATAATATCCTATTATATTCAACACAAAAAATACACATCATATTCGAACAACTTTATATTCAAAATAATACTAAAACATTATAATACAACATTATAATGCATAAAATTACAACACATTAAATTCATAATAATATTAATTGCAAATGTTCTGATCGATGGCAAATGTAGATATAGGTTATTAAACGGACATAACAAACAATAAGAGAAGAAATAAAAATACATATTCATGATGAACAGATGTGTTTTGGAAAGCAAGAGAGGTGAAGATTTAACGATTTATTAAATTTAGTTACCCAGTTATTATTAGAACGATTTGGTCAGAAAGAAGCATATAAGAGATTTAATATGAACTCATGCAGTGCATGTGCTAATTCTACACTGGTCTTATAACGTTTTATTTTGCTTGTTATACATTGCGTTATCCTTATATATTATGCGCTCAAGTCAATATATAGTTGATAATCGCTTGCTTACTTTTGGCTCATGTAAGTGAGAGTCGCAGATTTGAGATGAATTTCTAATGCCGACGATCGTATTTCTAAAAAATTTAACGTGAATCGTCCTTGCTTTTTTAATCAATGTCGTTAAAAGTCAAGCGACTGTTTTATAGCACTAAGCTATTCTGAGTTACCCAAGAGAACTTGATTCTTTGGGAACATTACGGATATTCGTCTACGTGATAACATTTGTTCATGATTAAATTATATCACGTCGACTCAACTTTATTTAATTAGGCTGTTTTGAAGATTCTGTGAGTTAATTCATCCGATACTCTAGTCTTTTACCAGGACTGATATTGCGTAAACGGGTAGCCCATTGGGTAGCCTTTTGAATTAAGTGATTTCAGGAAACTATACTTAGTTGACCTTCTGAATTACGTAATTTCACGATACTGGAGTAATTGGGTAGCGTACTGGAGTAATTGCAGGCCATTTCATTGGGTAGCCTTTAGAATTAAGTGATTTCAGGTAACTATTTAATAAGTTGACCTTCTGAATTACATAATTGCACGATACTGGAGTAATTGGGTAGCGTACTGGAGTAATTGCAGGCCATTGCGTAATTTGGTAATGGCCTGCATTACGTAATGGCCCCTAATTACGTTATTCTAAGCTACCACGTACATTCGTAGCTACCGTTAATTACGTAATTGCAGGCTATAGCCTAATATGGTAATTTCCTGAGTTACGTAATAACAGGTTGTTACGTACTTTGGCAGCCCACCAAAGTTCGTATTCGCAGGCTATTATGTAATTTGCTAACATATCGTCTTACTTAATTGACCTACTGATAATTAGTAATTCCATAGTTCATTCTACAGCACTCGTTGAATTGCGCACGCATGCAAACACCTGAAGCACCCTATAAGTCTCGCGACCAGTATAGATGTTTCCTGCAAGCTGGTTAGCTGGGAAATGTACTTACTGCTAAACTGAACCACATTTGTCAACAGCAACACATAGAAATTTCGGAAGATTCGAGATATCTCCTCGCTAAAAGTATAAATGAGTCTTATCACCGCCTTCCAAGGTGAACGCCGTATCTCGATTTGCATGCACACACAGTGTGATGATGAGAGTGCTTCGAGCTAAAGTGCACCAAGCGCTGATAGTGCATCGAGCCTTGCTGTAGCATGCTGACGGATAATATAATAATTATTGTTCTCTTGTGTCTCTGATCTTTTTTTACAACACTTCTCTTTAACTTCACTTCTTGTTCGTCTGTCTGCTACAAATCTTGTAATCGAAATTTAACACACTTCTACTTATCCTATCGATCTGAAATTTTGCATACTTGTTTAAAGTTGGAGACAATGCATGAATCAAATGTCAAAATAAATGATTTTAAAAAGTAAGAAAAAAAATTTTGTTTTCAATATTAAAAAAATTGAAAAAATAATTTTGTCAGCTACAAATCTTATAACTGATACTTGACACACTTTAACCTGTCCAATTGATCTGAAATTTAGCACACTTGTGTGAAGTCGGATGCAATGCATAAATCAATTGACAGAATAAACAATTTTGAAACAAAATTTTATATATTAAAAAAATTGAAAAATTAATTTTAGTAATATTCGAAAATTAAATGAGAAATTCATTGTACATCTGTAACATTGGAGACACTCGATTTGTTAAAAGTGTTGTCTTTAAAAAGTAATTTTTAAACGTATATTTTTTTATTTTACCTCTCTTTGAGCCTGCAGTTACAACACCAATTACCGGACAGTTCTTTTGTGACTGCTTCTGTACGCTGAAAGTGGGAGTGTCATGTCAGATAAGATCGGCTCATCAGTCAGCTGTCTTCACAAAACGATTGAAGAATATTGAATAAAGCTTCAATTCCGGGAAATTCATGATAAGATTCAGATTCATGACATGGAGTTCAATTTCGTCCAAATATTCAGAGAAAGTATCAACCTTTTTACAAGACTGCTCTTTAACTTCACTTCTTCTTTGTTTGTCTGTCTGTCTGTCTGCTACAAATCTTATAATCGATATTTAACACACTTCTACATGTCCAATCGATCTGAAATTTTGCACACTCGCGTAAAGTTGGAGACAATGCATGAATCAATTTACAGAATAAATAATTTTATAAGTTATAATTTTTTTTCATTATTAAAAAAATAAAAAATAATTTCGTCCGCTACAAATCTTATAATCCATATATGACACAATTTGACCTGTCCAATTGATCTGAAATTTTGCACAACTGCATAAAGTCAGAGACAATGCACGAATCAATTGGCAGAATAAATAATTTTGAAAATTTACAAAATTTTGATAGCATAAAAAAATTTTGAAAAATTTTTTTTTCAATATTTGAAAATAAAATTAGAAATTCATTGTACATGTGCATCATCCAAGACACTGGATTAATCAGAAGTGTTGTCTTTAAAAATTAATTTTTAAACGCATATAATTTTATATTCTAAGGTATAATATATTTAAGTGTGCTATCGTTTGATCGTATTCACAAGCATAAATTGCTTGTGTTCAGTTCAAGACTATAATAATATGCCCGGTAATTTTTATTTATTCTAGGGTATAATATATTTAAGTCTCCCATTGTTTGATCGTGTTCACAAGCAGAAATTGCTTGTGTTCAGTGCAAGACTTTAGTAATATGCCCAGTAAGTTTTTATTTACTCTAGGATGTAATATATGTAAATCTCCTATCGTTTGATCGTGTTAATTAGAAGATGTTGTTTGTGTTCAGTTTAGGATTATAGTAATGAGCTCAGTAACTTTTTTTATATTATAAGGTATAATATATTTAAGTCTCCTATTCGTTGACCGTGTTCACAAGCAGAAATTGCTTGTGTTCAGTTCAAGACTATATTAATATGCTCAGTAACTTTTTATTCATTGTAGGGTATAAATATATAAGTCTGCTATTAATTGATCGCGTTAAGTAGAAGACTTCGCTTGTGATGTGATCAGTTTAAGATTATAGTACTAAGCTCAGTAACTTTTTGTTAGATTCTAAAGTATAATATATTTAAGTCTCCCGTCGTTTGCTCGTGTTCACAAGCAGTAATTGCTTATGCTCAGTTCAAGACTATAGTTATATGCCCAGTAATTTTTTTTATTTATTCTAGGGTATAATATATGTCTCCTATCGTTTGATCGCGTTAACTAGAATAAATCGTTTGTGTTCAGTTTAAGATTATAGTAATAAGCTCAGTAACTTTCTCACAAGACTTCTCTTTAACTTTACTTCTTATTTCCTTGTCTGTCTTCTACAAATCTTATAATCGATCTTTAACCCACTTCTACCTGTGCAATCGATCTGAAATTTGGCACACTTGCGTAAAGTTGGAGACAATGCATGATTCAATTGACAGAATAAATAATTTTATAAATTAATAAACAATTTTTTTTCATTATTAAAAAAATTAAAAAATAATTTCGTCTGCTACAAATCTTATAATCCATATATGACACAATTTGAACTGTCCAATTGATCTGAAATTTTGCGCAATTGCAAAGTCAAAAACAATGCATGAATCAATTGACAGAATAAATAATTTTGAAAATTTACAAAATTTTGATGTCTTAAAAAATTTTGAAAAATAATTTTTCTTCTAAATATTTGAAAATAAAATTTGAAATTCACTGTACATGTGTAACATCCAAGACACTGGATTGTTCAGAAGTGTTGTCTTTAAAAAGTAATTTTTAAACGCATATTATTATGTGTCAACTCGCTCGCATTCAGAGAAAATTTTGGGCACATCAAACAAGCTTTGAAAATACTTTTAATGTTCGCACACAAAATAATTTCCCACAAACAAGATGATGTGTCAGACATAACCTTTTATTTGAGAATAATTATAGATGGGGTTATATTTCAATACATTTTCAATCGTAATTTCATAATAATTAAATTTTTTCAGATATGAACATGCGCAATTGTAAGAAAATCGGCGCGGAATACAAATAATTATATTACTAGGTTGCTAATTCTTGCTTATGGTATGTTTGCATACGGTAATAAGTTTCTATATACATGTGAGAAATTCGTTTCCAGTAGGAATATTCAAACAGTTATTTTCATTGATTATTGGGAAGCTGATAATTCGAAATTGGCTTTC
This sequence comes from Hyalella azteca, assembly GCF_000764305.2. Classification (NCBI taxonomy): domain Eukaryota; kingdom Metazoa; phylum Arthropoda; class Malacostraca; order Amphipoda; family Hyalellidae; genus Hyalella; species Hyalella azteca. The sequence continues at coordinate 23,647 of NW_025932243.1, read as the reverse complement.
CACATGACTGACAGCGAAAATTAACACTTGTACTTTTAATTTAGCTGGAAAATGAAAACTCGCAGTTTAATCGTTAACTGCCAGAAAATAAAATTAAAAATTCGCTCCTCGTTTTTGGCATCAAGGATGAATTCAAGGTTGGCTCCTAACTTCCTAGAAGAAAATATCACACAAAGTTAAATCCTTCTTAGCTACCAGAAAATATCGCTCTAACTTTGCTCCTCTCTTTTAGCATGAATGAATGAAACTCAGAACTTTTAAGAAAAAAATTCTCAATCAAAAGTCCCCGCCGCCTAAACTTGACTCGTAACTTTTTCCAGCACGGCTGCATCGACTCGGGCGGTGCGGGCCGCGGTGCCCCGGCAGCCGAGCCCGGTCACCTCGAAGACCGCCCCGGCGTTGGGCATGAGCTTGAGCTCCTCGTCGGTGGTGCGGAAGCGCGCAGTGGTCACGTAGAAGACGTCGTACGCGGGGCCGCCCCAGCACACCGACGTCACGTTCACGGCAGGCAGCTCTAGAGTCTGCACCACCGCCTTCTTTATCGGGTCTATGCACCTGATCTGGGGAATTTATTTGAAAGAGAAATAAATTAGGAAGGAGAAATGACTCAATCAAAAACCAAAACAAACAAGAGTCAACACAAGAAACGTTACTGACGCAAAGTTGAACTTTATTTCGCTTAAGGGTGAGTATAGCTCAACGACGGCAAACTGTTCATTGATAATTTTTGATAGTATATTTTATCCACACAAGCCGACATGTGGATTCACTTTTACTCGTGGCCAGAATACTGTCAATGATCCAATTTTAACCGAGTTATGATATAAAACGATGAAGTGGTAAAAAAAACACTTTAAATACACGTTGTTTAGGATAGCTCAATGAATGGTAATTATTAACAATGAATGGCTCGCTCCGTTAGTAGACTACAGTAAAAGCGTCAACAAATCTGACCTTCGATCCCCCGAAATGAGCTACCCAAAGGTTTCCGTCCGTATCGAGCTCCATGCCGTCGGGCCGGTCCGGGGTGATCCCTGCCTCCTTGTAGTCCAGGATCGTGCGTCGATTACCTGACGGTGAAATGACACTGAGCGGGCGCCGTGCTTTGATTATTAAAAAAACGAGCAGAACGTATGCCAAAAAATCAGATGAATGCTTACCGTTCTTCCAAATGAAAATGGTAGGGGGTTGAACCCTATTTTGCATGAAATATATGGGCTGATGAATGCTCCACGGAATGAAAATAATTTGGTAATATTTTGTATGACAAGTTATAGGTCCATATACAATTAAGAGTCGAGTCTGGAAAAGCTTACCACAGAAAATTTTTCAATAAAGCAAAAAGTACTTAGCAATTTCTATTTTTTTAAACAAATAGTAGTTGGAAGTCACTACAAGAGGAATAGACCATACATACCAAATTTACCCAGTCGCTGAAAAGTTATGGACGAAAATTGAGCATGATAAGCGATAAACAGTGGTGAAATATGCGTGCTTACAGAATGCAATAACATGATGCCTGAAACATACGGTATATAATAGTAGCAAAACATTCCATCAATATAATAACAAATATCATCAAAGATAAAATCAGCATTGATTAGTACAATAATCATAATTAATAGTTTGCAGGGATGTGGAACTTATTTCAGAGTGCATCAACATATCATGGTCGATGCTTCAACGTCACATTAGCGCTGAAAATTGCATATGCACCAAAGGAAAAAACAGAACAAGGAGTCCAGTCCAGCTTATTCCAGTTACGAGCCCAGTCCAGCTTTTCCAGTTATACGAGCCCAATCCAGATAATTCCAGTTATACGAACCCAGTCGAGCTTATTCCAATTACGAGCCCAGTCCAGCTTATTCAGAAATACGAGCCCAATCCAGATAAGTGCTGTTACGAGCCCAGTTCAGATTTAACCAGTTACGAACTCAATCCAGATAATTCCAGTTTCAAGACCAATCCAGATAATTGCAGTTTCGAGCCCAGTTCAGATTATTCTAATTAAGTACATTGCCAAGGTGTTCTCACTACGTATATCACAATCTGCTCTGTTGTGAAATTTACAAAGAGCTCCGTATAAGGTAAAAGGAAGATATTATTGGTATTTTTAATTTTGTTCGGCTGATTATAAAATGTTTTTAAATGAACTAATATCTACAATATTTTGCTCTTAGCACTTTAGTTCATTTCGTTAAGACAAAAGAACAGCAAATTTGCGCGTACTTACAACGCAAATTGCTTAAAAGTCCAGATTTATTTTCTGTTAGTATAGATGACAAAACGGCTTCGATTAAACAATTTCTCAACAAATAACATAAATACAAGTGGCATTGAAGTACAATATAAGTGTTTTCAGTCATCGTTTTCTAAAGAAGAATTAAACATTAAATTTCAGCCTGAATATCACTTATTTAGCATATGAATATTATTTATCAATACTATTTATATGGAATAAATCAATTATTTCGGACGTAGCAATCACACATCCTAAATAACGCAGCGTTTATGCACAAATTCTTACTTATGTCACCCGATGGATCGTCGTAGTCGAAGGCGTCGACCCTGAGCTCTCCGGTGTCAATGTAGTAGAAGGTCTTAAGGTCTGCAGACCACGTCAGACCATTCGAAAGCATGACCTGAACCCAGGAATTAAAAGGTAATAGAAAGTAAACAGGTCATAACAATAATATTCTTACTTTTGCCAAGTGTACCTGGTAACTTATTACATCACGTCAGGCCATTTGAAAGCATGACCTGAACCCAGGAATTAAAGGGTAATAGAAAGCAATAATGTCACCAGACTGCCCGAATCGCAGATTCACCGGAAATTTAAAAGCGAAGAAAACTCCAAAAATAATGCTGAATTTTTGTGGAGTTTTCTTCGCCTTTAAATTTCTGGTAATAGAAAGTAAACAGGTCATAACAATAATATTCCTACTTTTGCCAAGTGTACCTGGTAACTTATTACATAATTTTTTGAGGTCGATTTACGGGAAATCAAAATGGCACAGAAAATGCGAGTATAGGTAACGATATCATCTATTTCGCTTTATCAACATCTCTATATATACATGTACTTGCATCAAAAATATTGAAATTTTAACGATTAAAAACCTTATCAAATTGCATTTAATTTGACGATATGGTGATGATGATATAGAGCGGCTGCCATTTGCAGGAAAATATTTCAATTCGCTTCAAGTCTATTGTACTAAACAGTCGGCGAAATCAAAGCATAATATTAGTCTCTTTGGATATAAACTTAACGTAGTGGTCTCTATCGTTATCACCACGCAATGACGGGCAGAAAATATGATGATTGAGCCTCAGAGAAACTATATATAGATTACGAGCTACTGAGCATCTCTGCTTGCTTTTCAATTGTCTAAGAATCAATACTGAAAAATTACTGCGAAAACTCGCAATTTCGACCGCAAAATAGTTCTATTTGATTGATGCATTTATACTTCAAGCTAGATTTAAAAAATGCATTTAGAGATAGTGAACTAGTCTCCCAACATGCAGAAACACCATGTCTTAGAAAAAAGCCGAAACTCTAATCACCCTTCGGAATTAAATCCCCACACTCAAAAATCGTAATAGAAAGGATAACTTGGCAGATTCCAGATTGCAAGAAATAGTTAAATGCAAATATGAAAAATAGTTTAATGCAAATGCAGACCACACACTTCATCTTGGAGTGCTGTCTGAACTTCCATAAATAGTTGCCGAGCAGCTGACGCTAAAATATAAAATATTGTAGGTCCCTCTACGAGCGCAGTTCAAATTAGCCTGAGAGGTAGTTAAAGCAACCCCATTTTGAGAAGAGGACACCAGGAAAATACCAGCCAATCAGCCTAGCGAATATTTTTGTGAAATATTGTAATTACTGATTTATGTCAATATGAAGGAACGCCTGGAAACGCACATTTTTTCGGATTTTGTGCATGGATTTATTTCAGGCAGTTTGTCGTACCTAAATGGGTTGACCAATACAGTTTAGCCCAAAGGTTGTACTCTCCTCCTTTCCTTGCAACATATTGTTCCTGTATGTTGAGACATATGCACTAGTTGGATATTTTTAAAATTCCAATTTTTTTAAATAAATGTAAAAATCATCCCTAGATCCCTCCCCGATCACCATTTTCATCTATAACCATGCTTGAAAGAACACGATATACAGCGTTATTTGGGAACAATGGTGTACATGAAAATGTCAACATTTTCGTACATGTACCTATACTGTCATTTAAAATAGGTTGCGAAAAACTGATTTGATAGAAAGCTGACCCTTGGATGCGATTTTAATAATTAATGCAATTTTATTTATTATCTTTGCGTGTCGCTGTTTTTTGGTCCAAGCACTTGAAAAGCGGAACTAGGGATAATTGAACATAACTGAGTATATTATCCCAGTCATTCCTCGCAATAACTGAACGATGTGTATTTTTTTCTAGGTTTTGATTTTAATTCACCCTATAAGGCTATGGTATACAAGGTTCTCACATTTCCGACCATTCTGGTTGGCACCAAATCCACACTGAAGCGGTAGAGTGAGCTCTGTTTGGTTTCAAAATTGCCATCGGATGACATCATTCCTGAAAACAAAGAATTGTGGCTGTGAGAATTATTTTGTTACATGTACTTTCTCATGGGATGGTTTAGGATGCAACATGCAGATTGTTATCCAACAAAAGAAGCGAGGGATCTGTACCCAATATAATTATCAATACGTTATATAAAGCTATAACAACCTTGACTCCGTTGACGTTCTCTCAGCCATTAGCTTGTGGTGACGAGTTTTCTCGTTAATAATCGGAACTACTGGATAATAGACGTTACCTCCCAAAGTTCAGGCATAGATGGGATAATGACATCATGAGGTATGTCTAGCATTAAACATCATTAAATTGAAACTCATTACACTCAAATCTGAATTTAGAAATGCACGTAGAAGTTTTAGGCAGAAAACCTGACAGAACAGCCAAGTAACAGCCGCTGGGTCGCACCACTACACGTCACCATGCTACTCACTGAACTCGTGGGGGGAATTTTGTTTCGCATGGTCACTCTGGACTGTCAGGAGCCGGTCCACGTGCCAACCACATTAGTCGCTTTACTCTCTACTTATACGCTACCGGATATTAGCCTCAAACTCCTTATTTATTAATTTAGTAGAGTCTCTTTCTCCCTGATCAGTCAGTTCTATGCAGTGACATTACTTGTTTCAAAGGTAACCTAATTTATCTGTATTTTTCTGCTATATTCGTGTCTATATTGTCAAGATATATGTATGTCATTAAGTTATTGTGTCATTTTATTGTGTGATTATATATCGATATATTTTAAAGCTAATTATATTGCATTTATATTCGCAAATCTTTTTACCAATCACACATCTGAGCAAGCCCTAGCCGGCTAATTGCCCAAATGCGGCTTTGGCGCAATTCTGACAACATTTTTGTGGATAAATGTGCCGTTTATGCATCATCAACATAGACCCCACTATTCTCATAGTCAGTTCAGCTTTCCCCCGTCGTATAGAACGTGACATTGATTCACATTTCACAATTTTCAACTGATGTTAGAGATGAACTCTGAAACGCTTCCTCTGAAAGACTGATAAATTTTCAATACATGTATCCTATAAATTTAGGTTTAACTTTAAATCAAAGCAATCAAATTTTCTGCTATATTAGGAATATACTTGAAGTTAATGAGCGTTGTATTATTCTGAAAATAGGTGCGTATAGCCTTATAATGGAGAGGCAAAAATAAATTTTATACTGAATACAGCGCAAATTAATCAGCTTGATATGAAGGAGTTATCGTTCTAGACATCTTATCCCCGGGGGGATAATCTTGATAAGTATTAATTTTCATTAATTCCGAGGGTGGCCTAGTAGTTTCAGGAGTCATCATCTTAATGTAAATAGCGTTTGGTCTCATTTGCAATGCACGTAAAGGCATTGGACCTTGAAAGACTTTAAAGACTTTACTTCAGTTTAGCTACAGTGCGGGCACCGTGCAGCGGGCATGTGTGAAGGGCGGGCACCGTGCAGCGGGCATGTGTGAAGGGCGGGCACCGTGCAGCGGGCATGTGTGAAGGATCATAGGCCACGGGAAAGAGCCATGAGACAAAATTCTCCTATCATCTGAGGTCGGCGAGTGAAAATCCGACCGAAGGCAGCGCGTTCTAAAAACCTCAGGCACCAGCTCAGGTAAGAACTCGTACGTGTCCAACCAAGGCGATACATTAAAACGCTAATGACAAATAAGCAATCCAAGCTCCGTTTGGCCAATTTAGATATAGTTTCTCTATCCATCCATATCACTTGTAATCTAGATCCAGAATAATATTTGTATTAATACATTGAGATTAACTTTTCCAAAAAATTTTTTGGGGCATTAAATACCTTCAAAAAGTTCTCTTGTATCCAAACACAATGACGATACGCGAGATATTCGCACCTGCCCAAATGCGCCCTTGCGGGTCACACTTTCCGTCGTTGAAGCGCGTGGTCTTTCCCTGGTCGACGGACGCGAGGCGGACGGCGCGGATGGTACTTTCGTCCGGGTCGCTGGGGGACCATTTGACCGCGGCCAGGTTGCGGCCGTGGCCAATGAACAGCACCTCCGGGTCATCGGCAGAGGGCAACACGAACGACACCGATGCTCCACTGTCGCCCTCCTCTGCACGCACAGAGAAACTACGTATGCAAAATGATATTTAATTCGCAGGGCACGAATACAATTCACGATCAATGTTCACCTTCAGAAGTTCTGACAAAAAAATCAGTCTATATATAGTACTCGAATAATGAACTAAAATTGTACGGTATTCTCTATTTAAACACTAACAACAACAGTCAAGCAAAAATTACCCCACAATTCCCCATTTTAATATATTATTTCTTGTGTTTTATTTTGATTACACGATGATATCAAGTTAGGTCATTTAAGAACAGTATCGAAAAGTACGCGAAGTTATTAGTTCGACTTTAATCCTTGAGTCACGTGCAAATAAAAATTACGAGTGTACCTGTATAGGCTGTATTTGAATACTTTGATGCAAGAATCTTACCGACTTTTGCCACCTGGTGTCGGCCGGTTTCAGGGAAGTATCTATGAATTTCAAATTCAAAAATGTCGACGTAGAGAAGGCAGTTGTGACGCGCTTCCCAGAAGGGCGCCTCTCCGAGGGTGGCAGGGGGAGTGACCGCTTTAATAGTGGGTGCCATGGTTCAAAAGAAACTAATTGGGACTACCTCCAATAATCTGAAATTTATAACGCAAAATAATATGAATAAATCTTTAGAGTCAAACTTGCTGATGTTGGAGATTGAATCTAGCTGCAGCCCTGCAAAGAACTATAACAACATAAGCCTTGCTCCCACGTTATCTGCTCTGTAGTATAGGACTAATTCTCCGCCCACTTGTAACTATGTGGCATCCAGGCCAGCGTTGCCAGATGGTATATTTCTATACCAGATTTCGCAAATCTGGTATTTTCAGAAGGTGTCTGGTATGAATATTTCAGATCTGGTATATTTGCCTAAATCTGGTATTTTTCTGGTATTTTCTTACATGCTGCAAATTTACTGCATTAATTAAGTTCCACCTCTGAAGTTTGAACTTCCTCCAGCATTGGCGTGGATTGTATAGATTACCTTCAGAGCGGCGCGACTAGAGGTTTCCCGCCATTTTTGGAACTGCAAGTTTACCGCTTGATAAAATAACCCCAATTTAATTGTTAACATTTAACAAAAGTGCTTAGTGCAATATGAGCACGAGAGTGATGATCCTTGATTGATTACTGATCAGTGATGAACTGATGATATGGCCTAGGACGAGTGAGGTTGTCGAACCGATCTCTGCGACGCAAGCTCCACCATTTTTGTTTGGTGGTTATGAATTCTAGAGTGCCACTTATTGGAGTGCCACTTGAATTCTGGGGTGCCATTCAATATTTCACTGATCTTGACAATTATCATCCATTCAGGGAACTGGCTGCCTACTGCATCACTTGTCTACTTTGACCTGTCTCCAAAGCAGTCGTGGTGCAAGTGTTTTCACAAGTCACCTATGTGAAAAAGAAGCAACTGAATAAAATTTCAACTACGGTACTGGAGTCCCGTATTCGGACCAAAAGCTATCTGCTCATCTGCAACAATTAAGTGATCACACCCGAAATGTTAGATTAATGCAATATGCAAGCATGTACAAAAATAAGCAAAATGAAGATGACCTGTTTCCGTGGCTTGCTCATGTTTAGCGAAGAGGAAAAAGTGCCACGATGACACTGATAAAAAAAGGAAAAAGTGTCAATGTAATCAAACACAGGAAAAGAAAAGTGTCAAAATATTCCAAACAGAGGGGAAAAAATATAACGTGTTAAATTTGGCTAATTATCGTCAAGCCAGATAACTGCACAGTAAATAAGATAATTTTTTCTAACCAACGTTTCTGACGAATAGTTGTATTAAATTTGGAGGTATTAGTCTGTTTTTGAGCGACAGAATTTCTGGTATATTTCTGGTATTTTGAGCTAGGCAATCTGGTATTCTTGCCAAGAAAAAACCTGGCAACACTGATCCAGGCTTTGCTTATTATCACAACACTTGGTGCGCGGCATGCCACATCCACGTGAGTTGTAATCTTACTAAAGTTGTTAGAGCAGCATGAAACAACATTAGGCGATTAGCTCCACCTCATCTGACCAGATATAACTGGCTGAAACACGTGACTAAACTGTTATGCAAATGCATATAAATTATACCACTATTAGTTCAAAAGAATACAAAAATTTCTGTTACCTAAGCAAAGAATTCAACACGCCAAGGAAAATAGATTTTGTAGAGCTAAATGATCAAGCCGTTGAAGGGATCGTTTTCATAGTCATTTTATAACTAGGCTGATGCAATTGATACATTTTATGATAAATAAGAAGTTAAATATAACTTCGGAATAACTGAGATGTCAATAGCAACCTCAATGAATACCACACACAGCAAAGTCATGCCAGTTACTACCTAGCTTCATGTGTCAACACTTAACATCACGTTCATCTCATCATTGACACGCAAGCCCTGCACTCTATGCTTATAATGTAGCCACCCACTCCGACTCCTGGTGCAGCGCCATCTGTTAGCTGAATTTGTAAGTGTTCTATTGGCAGAATTTACGTACATGTCACCGATAAATTATGTATACGTTTTATTCGCCTTTCTCCGGATTAGTTTTTCTCTCTCTTGGCCGTGTTATCAATCGACAGATCGTTTAGAAATTTTATCGGAATTAACTGACCTCGGAAGGACTCCACGCAGTATAGAAGTATGAAGAAGAGGTTGATGGCCTTGGAAAATTTAAGTCTTTCAATCCTTATCAAAAAGCTCACTTCACAATCTCTTTTGTTTTCAATGCACTCATTGAGAAAAAGTGTCCAAGAATTAGGTATCAATTAATATAATATTAGAATATATTGCGTTTTGGTTTTGCTGCTTATATTTAAACGTCTTTACTTCGATTGATTCATTAGTATAATTTTTTCAGTTGAACAGTGCGGCATGAGAGGGTATATAATAAATTATTTTCGACCCAATAGTTTTTCTTTTTATATGGGTATAGGGAAGTTTATCATGCTATGTGTGAAAAATATTGTTTTATTTACTATGCTAAGAGAAATAATTACAATATGACGTTACCAATAAGTCAGTTGGTTAAACGTAGTGGTTTGCACTGTAACATTCTGCCGTTATATCTGCAAAATATCGACTTTTTAAAGTGATGAAATATTTCCTTAATAAAATAATAATTTTTCAATCTCTTACTTGAGCTTTTTTACTGAATCATCCTAAAATTGGCATACTGAGGCAGAACTGAGCCCGGTGTTGTATGTTCGAAGTCTTGGCGCATGCGATAGAGAATTATATAGACCGTGGGCGGTGTCTGCAGCATTAAAACAGAGCGTTATTTCTTCTTCCACAAACATAGAGGATAATTATATCAGAGAGTCACTGGCCACGTGTATATTACAATTGATGTAATTGCCACCGATATGGTGCAGGCATACAGGAAGAATAATTCATTTCAATTTGGCATGCATTCACTTAATTTGAATTATTTGTAATTGTTATCAGTAAATTTTTGTTAAATATCCATCTACAAATTCGACTAGATGCAAAGCAGGAGGATGCATAGTAGTTATTTTTACGGGAGCTTTACTAAATTGATATCGAACATATTTATGATATTTAAAAAATAAATTCTATCACGAATGCAGGAAATAGGCTGACAACATATTTTGTCTAGCATATAATCTTTTACTAGATAATCCTACCTAATGTTTGTTCTGAACGAACAATTAATTATTATTTACTGACTCTTACTTTATTTTTATAAAACGACCTCTCGAAAAAACACAAATCGTACAACGAGCAGCTAAACAAAAGAATTTCAACAAAGCTGTAGTTGCATGAACGATAAATTATGAAATAATGTCAACACTATACATAACAAGATATATCAAAAGATAAGCGCAATCACAATGTCAAGGCGTTTCCTATTGTGCCAGCGGTATAAGCCTTTCAGGACCCAGCATACTTTCAACAAGGTTATTATTTCAAGGGCGTTGATACATGAATTAATATCATAACATGATACATAACAAAATTAAAATATAAAAGTGACAACCACTGTTTTCTAATTGTGACCTCGGTATAATAATTATAATTAGACCCCAGCTTTAATTTGATCAAGCAACGCTTGACTGACATTAGCAGACACGGCTGGGTACCCCTTGCAGCCAAGGCCGGTGATCTCGAAGACCCCGCCTGAAGAAGGGTTGCGTTCCACCTCCTCTTCGTTGAGCCCGATACGCCCGGACGTGAAGTAGAGATTACTGTAATCTCGGCCTCCCCAACACACTGAGGTGGGGCTTTTCGTTAACGTGTCAACTTGTCGGATCAGTTTACCGCTCATAGGATCAAGACAAATGATCTGCACGGACGATCAAAGCAAAAACGATTAGTCAATTTGGTTATATTATTTGCGAATTATCGCTGTTTTTAAGAGGGTAAGTAAAATAGGGTTAATTGTGTAATGCTCCTTTAAATTTTAATACATAAACAAGTATTTCAATATCAAACGGAACCATTATTTACGCAGGATTATTGATAAAGTTATAGTATCGATAGAGTAAAGTAAAACAAAGTAATACGAGTACAACCGCACCGCACATTTGCCCACCTTGCGCCCAAAGTAGTTGGCTACCCACAAGTTACCATTCACGTCGGTGGTCATACCGTCCGGCAAATCTTCGGTCAGTCCGATTGAAGCGTAATCCGTGACTGTCCGGCGGTTGCCTAACAGAGGGAATGCGTTTGATTCGTTTTACTGCAAACAATATCTTCTGCAGGTGGCAGAATCATATATTTCAACCGTTTTCTGGATACACTGCGATGGGAATTTTCACCTATATCATTTACAGACGATGCTGTTAGCTATTTTTCCATCGTAAACTAACGAACAATTTGCAGGAAATAGGCCGGATAAAATATATTCGAAGTATTTAAAATTCTATTGTAAATATAAAGATCGAAGCATAACTGAGATAAATAATCTCACTTATTAGCCCAGTGCTGTCGTCATAATCAAATACGTCGACGCGCAGCTCCAAGGTGTCGATGTAATAAAAGAACTTGCGGTCGTTCGACCAAGCAAGACCATTCGACAAGCTGATCTGAAAAATATTATGAAGACTAATTAATCGGCATGTTGAAGACTACCTAACCGATATTTGAAAAATAACTAACCGATATGTTGAAGAATAACTAATCGATATGTCAAGACTAACTAATCTATATGTTGAAGACTAACTAATCGATATGTTGAAGATTAATTGACCGGTATGTTGAAGACTAACTAACCGATATGTTGAAAACTAACTGACCGATTTACTGCAGACTAGCGAACCAAATATTTTTTGGGCAACATTATGCGTCTTGAAAAAAATAGGTAACATAAAAGTCTACTTAACAACGTCTATATAAAAGAGTGTTGGCACCAACAATTTGCCTGATGAAACGTGGTTCGAGACTTCGAGTTATCATTGTTTGGGCAACATCATCAATGGCCAAATTAGTGGTCGTACACATTTAATGATGTTCTTTGTTTTGATTTTCCTCATTTTCCTCTTTTGATTTCCCATAATTTCTAAATATATGGAAATTCATTACCTTGTCAACACAGGCTGTCGCTCTCATGTTGTCATCGAAGCGGTAGAGCGCCGCCTGGTGCTTGTCAAGCACTCCCGGCGATGTCTCAAAGCCCATCGTGCCTATATATGCATCACCACGTATGGTTAACCTTGACAACAATTACGTATCTTTCTTTATAAATCTTCATCAGATCACAGAGAAAACATCGCATGTAGCCTGGACTTATAATTCTGCATTTACTTCTAAACTTTTGGAATTTATTTATGTCTCCGACTACATCACAGGCGACTCAACACTTTGTGAAGAATATAACTAATTTCCGTCCAGCTGTCAGGGATTTGTTTATCATCTCTGTTCTAACGCCTCAACTGATAATATTTTGGCTTAATTATATTACATTTAATATTGCAATCTAATATTTTGGCTTGATAGATTTCATTTCACCTGATTGAATTGATTTCTATCAGCGTTGTTTGATGTGTCCCACATGTAAAATTCGAGAGATTTATACAGAAAATCCTTCTAACCATCGTGATGGCTACCATTATTACAAATTGAAATTAACTACCAGCCCAAATCCGGCCTTGAGGGTCGCATTTTCCATCGTTAAAACGAGTTTGTTTCCCGTCTTCCACCGAAGTGATGGCAACGGCTCGGGTGGAGCTACTGTCGGAGTCTCCGGGGAGCCACCTCACCCCCGCCAGGGTGCGTCCGTGCCCGATGATCAGCACGTCCGGATCCGCAGCGGCAGGAAGTACGAACGATACGGACTGTCCGGTAATTCCGGCTTCTGCAAACATTGCGAAGATTAGTGTTTTTTATGGAAACAAAACGGACAGTGAAAAGTTACGGCATTGAGTTATTTCGGGGTGATTATAGTTGTATCATTGATATTACTAATACCTGAAAAATAATCTAAGTACTTTGGTCAGAATCCGACGTAGAAACGCCCCCTTCAAGCTAATCTGTCTATCTATATTCTATACTGATATTACTGAGAGATAGCACTGTTAGATGGACATCTCTGGACAAGGTCGAAACGTATCAACAGCCATGAATATGGAGATACTAAGACTGCAGTTACTATAAATGTTAACGCCTTTACATTTTCACAAAAATTAACGCCCGACAAACCGGCTGCTTACATGTGCTTGTCCGCTAAGTTTAAATTATTAGTTTATTTTTCCACGAGAAATTAGTCCAGGACAAAACTCGACGAATAAATTGAACTTTTTCTAAAGCAGACAATGGCTTACTAATCATCTATCATTCTAGCACATATTCTTGCTACTTTAATCACATGAAATATAAAAAATTATTAATTTCGAAGAATTATCCAAATTTCCATGATACGTGTGCGTCGCATTCGTACCAATCTTAAGCTCCTGCCGACGGCCGGACTCGTTGAAGTATCGGTTGATGGTTCCGTCCGGAATGTCCACGTAGAGCAGACTGTCCGTTTTCTCGTCCCAGTGCGGCCCCTCAGTCACAATCCCGGACCCCGCAATCGTACGGATCTTTATGGCAGACATCCTATAAAGAGCAACAAATTTTATGTTATTTATATGCTTATAAAATGACATGAACGGTATTTTTGTTCATAAAGAAATTTTCTGTTAATGATATTTTTTCTTTCGTTTGGTAATTGACGTTATCTGCATTAAACTCTTCTAAAGAATCACAAAAAAATATTAAAAATCCGACGACTAAAGATATTCTACGATAAAATTAAGTAACACAGTAGATTTTAATAACATATCATTGTATGTGATGGTTCACTTTAATCAATATAACGTTATATACTGTCCCAATACAGCATATACGTTTATCATGTGCAAGTATATTGAGATTTCGACTCTGAATTACCATTTTAAATTTGGACCATTCCTCCAAAATGTTCTTTCAAATGGCGCAGTCTGAATTTCAGTAAAATGAACCAGTTGTGGGACTGCACACACAATTTTTGGCGACATTGATGACAGAAAATCAAGTACTGACCCGTGATACAACTTGAAAACTCAAGAAAAAATGTCTTTAAAAATTAATATCTTACTTTGTGTTGCTGCAGAGACGAGTCAACTATCACCACAGCGCCCGCGTTGTAACACAACAATGGACAGGCAAACCTATGAACGCCGCTATCGTAAGTATCGAAGGAACGCCGCTGTACTCAATGTCAGGATGACCGTTCAAGGCCATCAAGTTTGCTATGCGACACAATTTAGTCGGGTAAGAATGACATATCAGCTTGTTGACGGGTACTTTTGCTCTGCTATCACATAGGATTAAATGACACTGATCGCAACCTATAACTAGTCATGCAAGGGAATAATTCGACCAGGGCTATCGAATTCTACGACTATTTGTAGTTTGAAAATAATATTTAGTATCCGAAGTTTGTGGATTGTCTAATAACTGTCGATCATAAACTCAAGTATCCGGCTTTGAAATATTAATCCAAATTTTTCGAGCCTGGCTTCGTGTAGCAGGACTTTAAGTAATAAGTATCATAGAAAAAAAATGAATCATTGTTAACTCTGTATTCATCAATAATTAATCATATAGAATCTATAGAATAGAAGTGTCAGCATTGAAGAAATAGGCCCACGTCTTCAAACTCAACAGTAGCTCAACAGTAACAGTAGAGAATATATTTTTTTTTTACAAATGCTATGTACAAAAAAGACTGGCCTATATTCCTTCAAATCGATAAGCAGGCCGAAAGCTCGTGAGCACATGCGTCCAGTTGGCATCATCAAGTGTGTTGATTGGTTTAGTTGTCACAGACAATTTTCGGGTCGGTCTTGCGACCCGTCTGCAAGATTTTACTCATACATTCTACTTTTCTCATATATCAACATGCAACAAAAGATGTCCGTCTTAAAGTAATTGAAAAATTAGTCTGGAAACTTTTACAATGGTATTCTTTGGATTAACTGGTAATATATTAATACGAGAAAAACCTTACTATAGTTTAATAAGATATTGACATGTTGAAGAAGTATAGATAGAAAATTTGACTGCTTGCCAACTTCAGTAGATACTATTCCTTGCGAATTATTGTAAGTAATTTCAGTTGCTAAACTGACATGAGATTATTGGGAAGAAGTGTCCATATTTTTTTCATATGAACTAGTATCATCAACTTTCATTGGCTTCGGTAATCAACATTTTCAGGATCAAACTTTGGTCAAACGATAGAGACTTTCGCACGAAAAAATTGAGCGACTCTCTAAATCTAAAATCCATGACATCAAAACTATCGTAAATTTCGGAGACTTTGCGAAATTGAAAAAAAAGAAAAATATCACTTAGGCCTTCAACGATATGACAAACAATTATTATATCCAGCACGCATTGTAGCAATTCAGCAGTAAGCTTTAAGACCTTTCCATTTGAATTTATTGATGCGTGCACCACGGTGTTTTTTTATGGCTGCACTTTTGGTCTCTGATACGGCAAGGGCTCATGTGATGATAACCTTGCGGAATTATTGCGTGATGATAAGTTGCATTGAACATAATAGGTGTCATAGAAGAGCCGCCAACACGTGAAGACGTCTCCATAAACCTATTTATTGGATATGAGTAGCAGATTCAACTTCGAGAGCTTGGTGACTCAGCAACTGGAACTATAGAAAATACAGGCGGGGAAATTGGGAAATTATCCTATTGATGTTCATTATGTTTGCAGTTTTCAAGTGAAAAACATCAAAATGACGTACATGCAGCTTCCGATTCTAATTAGAGCTCGGAGTTTTAGGCTGTTTGCTTTTAACATTTCAAAAGCTCTATTTGATCTTTGGATTGTTTCTTCCTCGAATTTAATCGTAGCAATAAAGAAAAAGGAAGAAAGCCGCCTTTGGCAGCTTTTCTACCTGGTAAATTATCCTATTGATGTTCATTAGGTTTGCAGTTTTCAAGTGAAAAACATCAAAATGACGTACATGCAGCTTCCGATTTTACATTTTCCAATGCAGACATTACAGTCTTTATTGTAGATATTTCTAATTAATGCATGTGGCGCCATTTGGAGCCAATTATGGTGCAATGTAGTAGTTTTGAGCGAAGAAACACCATACAAGGAAATGGAAAGCATCGGATAGCTTTTTTTTTCTTAAGCTAACTGTCTTGTGTGACAGGTCGTATTCGTCGAGAAGTACATATTGAGATACATAATAGTCATCGGACTTCTCAACTGTATGCAGGTCATAAAAATTGCTAATAACATCGTCAGAAACTAAAATCAAACGCTTACGTATAAATCGTTGTATTGACCGTGACATTTTTCAAATTCCTTGATGATAATGTAAAATAAAGTATATGATGCTCAATTTTTTTAGATGATAATGAAACAGTATTTAAACTTTCAATTATGGCGAAATATAATTTTAAATAACAAAATTACAGAAACGAATGATTGATAATCTCCAATTCTAAGAGAACCATCAACTAAGCGCTAGTTCAGAGCTTGATGCGCTAGTAGAAAGAACTGTTCGTTTGCTCATCACAACCGTCAACGTTTATATTTATTGCAACTTTGGATTTAAATACTTCATACAATGGCTGTAAGTACAATTAATTTCTACTTTGGGAAATAGTTTCAAGTCATTGCATGTAACTAATTCATTAAAGTATTTAATAACAGTGTTTACTTAGGCTACGTAGTTGTCAGTTGTGTGCTGACGAGTGACGATGCGGTTTGTTTACGTGGCTGAATGTATCCTGCGAAAACGCATTCATTCCATAATGTAATAAATTTTCCGCCTCTATATCGCTTATTGGATGTAAAGCGCGTATACAGTAATTTGACCACTCATGAATTGCATTTGTCATTTAGAAATGGAAATTTCATAATTATTGACTCATATGTCATTATTGACTCATGTGTGGCCTCGACTCGGCGCGCCAAAATGCAGCCATGTTTCTAGGTATAATACAACGGTGCTGACCTTGAAGGCTTGAAGTTTTACCGGTACATCCTACCTAGTGGCTAGTACCTAGCTATATATAAACTTGTACTAATGTTTCACTTTTAATTCATATGGATTACCTATATGAACATTTATAATATTAATATATCCTATGTACAATTGTTAGGGATAGGCTACCTATATACCTAGGCTTGAAACAAGTGACTTTTTTTATGTTTCATAAGTTCATATTATTACCACTTCTAGCCACAAAGCAAATCATATGGCTGAAGGGCCTGCAGCCAGGATGGAAATTTTCCTATTTCTGAATAAAATTTTAATTTTGAATTTGCTGATCCTAAGTAACAAATTTTTAACATTTTGGAATTTTAATGCCCTATTGTTCACTTTTGTTGACAATGACAATTAATTACTAGGGTAAGCACACCATATTCAGACATCGTGGGTCATTGATTTGTAATTCCAACACTTCTCAACTTTTTCCTTTATATTAAGCTTTGTCTTAGTTCCACTTCCACGCATGCGTAGATGGTTGAAATAGTGACGTCATACTATTGTGCGCAATATATCTGCAAAACACTAGGTCTGGCAGCCTGGCAGGAAAATGTTGAGATCCTCGGAGCAAAAGTCCATGTCACCCACTGCCGTGACCCAGTGAGAACATAAAAAAAAATGTGAAAGTTGATAGTTGACCTAGCTGTACCAAATAGTGATGAACTGTCTGTGTAGAAAGAATATTATGGTTAGAGACTTTGAAATAAGTCTGTGAATATATTAGGAATCCTTTAAATATAGGGTAAACGTGGTATATTCCGACACATTAAGGATGCATCGAAAAATGAAAAACTATAAAAAAATGAATGTATGCGTTACTCCAGTTCTGTTTGCTTTATGTGACTCGCAAAACACCGTACTACACACCAGCAAAGATGACACGTCACAAAATGTTGCCATATTTATTTAAAAGCCTTTAGAATGAAAACCTACCAAATCCCTATATTCTGACACTGTGTGTGGCAATATTCGGCACGTGGTGAGGCGTATTCTGTCCGCGCTTCAAATTCTACTGATACGTAATGCCGTCATCCACGTGTTTGAATTCCGTTTGCTGTGTGAGCT
>NW_025932243.1:0-5315 GCF_000764305.2 Hyalella azteca | reverse complement strand
AATGTATGACGTCACCATTTCAACCATCAATGAACGCATGGAACTAAAACAAAGCTTAATATAAAGGAAAAACTAGAGAGGTGAAGGAATTACCCATGATGTCGGAATATACCGCGTTTACCCTACTTGTATGTGCTGACAGCTGATTTTAAGTGGTAAATAAATTAATAGATGATTAAGTTAAGAGATGGTTTTGGACACATGAAAGCTAATTCTGACACAGCTCGGAATTACACACACACATAGCTTGTTCCGAGCTGTGTCGTATTCCAATGCAGCTCACACAGGGTATCTGAATTCCAACACAGGGCGTTGAAATTATTATTTTGAAGCACTGTCAGAATTATTCTCGCAATATGCTGGTTCAGAATTCAGCGATTTTGTAGATTTGAATTCTAAAGGCTTTTAAATAAATATGGCAACAGTTTGTGAAATTGTGACGTTTCATCATTGCTGGCACATAGTGTGGGGTTTTGAGTGACGTAAACCAATCACAATCAGAACTCAAGTTGCGCATAAGGTGATTTATTTATAGCCATTTATTTCTTGCAATGTCCTTAAGGTGCTGGACTATGGTGTGTTTATCCTAAGTACCTAATTCATCTAGCAGGAATCTCATCATCTCATGACTCCAAAGATGACTGAAAAATAATGGTTGTGGTTGAATAGTAGATATATATCCCACACCTGGAACATGAAATTGCACCAGCAGCTGTGGCAGCTATGTCAAAAAAATTTGATAGTTTTAGGGCTTCAACTAAGTATGGTTTCAAGTCCTTACTGGCTTACTCATTAGGAGCCTACTGCCTAATTCAGCCTAAAAAATGTTGAAAATTTATATTTCTCCATGGATATTAATGCTGTTAATATTGGAAAACCTTGAGCATCTCTTGTTATAAATACTTGCTAAATAAATTTCAATTTGACTATAAATATCACTTCAAAACTGATCGCTGCAAGGCTTGAAGTGTTCAGTAACTTCAGTTTTTAAGTGACGTTTATATAAAAAGTATAATTTATTTAGCAAGTATTTCTTGCACAAAAGATTCTTTGAAGTTTCTCAATGTAATGTTAACAGAATTGTAATCCATGCAGAAACGTATATTTTTAAAATATTTTTTCTGGTTGAATTAGGCACCTAAGACTGTAGAACTGCACTTTGTTTAGGCTTTTTACTTCGAAAATCTTCGATCAAGTTGCCACAGCTGCTGGTACAGCTAGCTGCTGATGCTGTTCTGCCCATATTTGACCAAGGCAATCAGTTTTTTAATGTATGGTTCTTTTATCACTGGTTCATTGTGTACAATTACAGATGTACCTTGAATTATTGATTCATAATTTGATGCATTTGGTACATGTTCATGCTACAAATTAATCATAGAAGTTGTATTCCCATTTTTCCATGCTTTGTTACAAGTAAAATACATGCCTCGACATGTTAATTTTCATGTTAAATGTGAGAACTTGTTGTCCATGAATTCTCCAAGCTCCATGACTATTCTGTAATGGAGAATTATGAGACTAGGTCTTTGGTGAAAAATTTTCTATGAATTAGAAATTTTCTATGAATTATGGCAATAAAAAAAATTTATAATAGGAAAAGTAATCTTCATTTTACTAAAAGTACAATCAAATTAGTAATTTAGAATGAATTTTATTTGTTGATATTCAATAACGTTGAGTATTAATTATTAAATTTACAAAATTTTATTAGAAATGAAGCATATTTCCAGTCTAGAATGGCTCACATACAGATTGCAGTACCAGCTGTGGTAAGCAAATGAACTACTTTATTGTCGTACATTTAACCGATAAGATGATATAAAAAGTCTGTTTAGGCACAGTCTGTTGGAATGTTCTAGACTTCCAGCAACACATTTTCCATTTCTAATTACTTATTTATTTACTTGCGGCTCATAAAATTGGCTCACAAAATTTATTCCTGTGATGTCACACACAATGCATCACTTGTGCACATGTGACATCCGCAAGCTCCGCCTTGCGGCCTCAGTAGTCTGAACTCTTCTCTTGTGCTAGAGCAAACACGTTCTCATGTTTCCAAACGCGGTTTCTTCATAGCAGTTATTGTAACAATTATTGATGATAATGATATTTTTTTATTGGTGATATCAATTGTCAACATTCTAGCATCTAGCAAGGTCAAACATCTTGAGATTTGTGCACAATATAAAAAATGCAATCCTGTGCTTCAGCTACGTTGAAGTGAATTGTAAAGCTTAAAATATGAACAAAGGAGTGAAGTGTGCTTGAAATTGTAACCTACATTAGTAAGCAAAATATTATGCTGCTTAATTCTTTAGTTTTTAAATTACTTAGTAAATCAAGATTGTATTGTATATGCTTAGGTATTAGTTATTCAGGTCAGTGGGTGTCGGTATCACGAGGGCGAGGGAGCCTCCATTTCTGGATAGTTTTTCAGGAATTTCCCAAATCTGGATTATTTTAACATGTCTCACAAATCACATGCACGTCTTTGAAATTTGGCAAAAGAGTATCTAGATCCTTGTATTGCTCCCTTCTTTGCGCACCTATTTGATAATTTCCTTATAAAAATGACAATGATATTGTTTGGTCTGGGGATCCTTCATGACAATCACGGTGCCAAGTGTTATATGCCGGCGTCTGGCATTCTTGAACCACTGCACACTTTAAATTATTACCATGTACAGAACTATATTAGAATGCAAACCATTTTCAACAAATTTCGTTTTGTAATTATTTTATGCTTTAAACCTAGCTATATGTATATTAAATAGGTTAGGATAATGAATTTGTAAATTTAAATTGTGCTCATAACTGAAAGTTTGAATTCCCAACTAGATTAAAGTAAGGAAGTTGACCTCCATCTCTTCATCAGGACCACCTTTTCTCAACTTTCTTTGATAAATAAAAAATAATAGTTAGACTGTTTCTGGTTCTTTTAGATTTAAATTTCTTGTTAATGTGGGACACTATATTCCTATATTTTCCAACATTAATTTTTGGTATTTGCTTAGAAATTGCTAGTAGCCAATATTATAAAACAACATGGTCTACACTCTGCAGCAACTTGCTTTGAAATTATGTGAAGATTTTCCTATGCCTTTTGGAACTTGCTGTGCATTAGAACTCTGATTACACTAAACTGTATGGTTGTTACACATGGATTTATTTGTATGGGTCAGTGATTGCTTGAGAGAACTGATTTATTTCTGGATGCATATTCTAAACATTTCTCTGGGAAGAATAGTTGATGCTACCCTTGTTCAATCTTATTGGAATGGAAGGCAATAGTTTGTGAAATTTCAAATCTCTGAATGATTAGCCTATAGCCTCAGTAGATCATGTTAATCAATTTTCATAAGATGGCTTATTGATTTTAGATGGATAAGAAATCCCAAGAAGAATGAACTTGTTAGCATTTTGTTTCAAATTAGAAATTTTTATTTGTAGTTATTAGTTCCCATTCTTTCAGTCAAGATTGTTCTGAAACCTAATTTCATGACTAATTAAAATTCTTCAAAAAATTCTTAAAATTCAAAGAATGGATTTTGCTGTGACTATCGAATCAAGCCACCATTGTCACGATTTATTGGTGTCATTGCATCTTGCAAGTTATCCATGTTTTTGATGTTCTTTGACCAAGTGTTTCTTCAGTCGTCAGATCATAGTGGCAGCCCCAGGTCTGAAGCATCACCTGCTCCGCAGCGGTCACGCTCCCACACACCAGCTCCTCGGCATCGACCCTCCCGTTCACGGTGAGCAGAAAAATGTTTACCATGTTCTCTAATGACATTTACATCTTGGCATAGTATGATGTGATATATTGTTGGAATGTAGTTCATGCAAAATATATTGGATATTGTTTTCTTTTTAGGCTAGATTATTGCCTAATTTTCACTAAATAGTGTTTTACTACTAAATTTATCTATATAAGTTGAGGATGCACTGCTCTTTATTTAGGTTCAAATACTTGCAAAAAGCGATGCTGTTGTTTTCATTAACCCACCTCTGCCTGAAATACAAAATCATGGAGAAATGATTTGTATCTCATTGTTTTTGTGTTATTTGCAATGCAATAACTACATGTTGATGGATTTATTTTGAATTTCAATGCATCATAAAATGTACCTTGTGGGCAAATAGATGAAATATTGGATAGGATATTTTATTTTAAACACAATTGATATAAAATGAGGACCAATTGACAATCGGGTAATGAAAAAATGTACTCTTAAAATATTCAAAGACTTTGAAAATGTATTGTCCTTTTTATGTCATTAGTAAGTTCAGTTGATAGCTTCCCTTCATTTTCTATCTTCTATGAATAAAGAATAAATAACTACCGGTATCATTGGAATGAACATGGTTGAAAATATCTGGAAATAAAGTGATAATTGGAGTGGATTTTATAAGTATATACATGAATTACGGTATATATTGACTATATAGCCCATGGAAGTATTTCATGGATTAATATTTTAAATTTCATTCATGTTATTTTTTGAAAATGATAAATTCATCCGAAAAAAGAGGCTTATCATACTATTTCTCATGTATGTTAATTTCACACAAAAATCCATGCATATATCGTATTGTTTCTCATACATGCCATAAGATGCAATCTACTGATGGTTGTTCACTCTCAGTGACGTGGCAATTTAAGTACAGTGGAGTTCCTGGTGCTGCAATGCACTGCAGTTGCTACTTGGGATTTCATCCATTACATTACACAAGGCCATGAATATTTATTTGTTTCTTTTATTAATACTGAAAGGGAGAACAATAGTAAGAATGAAAAAAATTTTAACTCGTCTAAAACTAGCTATTGAATTATTAGGAAATGTTAATACTTGTGAGAGAAAAATGATCAAATTCCTTCATTTAACTATATTGATTTAAACTTTTATTGGCCTGCTTTTGTAGGTGCTGCTGTAAACGTTATTATAATGTAATAATTTCGAGGGATTTTTGTGCGCAGTTCACGCACGCCTCACCGGCGCGCTCGCTCATCGCGCAGTGGCAGCTCAGCTTCATCGTCCTCACGCCGCAATGGCTATGCAGAAGGTCGTTCGTCAGCCCGAGCGTCCCGCAGATCCCGCTCCCCCATGTCAAACAGGCGCCGCCATGTGGGCACACGTGATGATCCTGTCCCTAACAAGTGCCTGGGTGTGTTCGGCCTCAGCACCCTCACCAAGGAGTCGCAGCTGCAGGACATCTTTGATAAATTTGGAGAGAACACGGTCAAGATTGTGACTGATGCCAAGGTTTGTTGTCGATTCAAATTGTAGTGATTGTGTAGTTAATTTTGCTTG